>NC_135818.1:5371901-5604842 GCF_964213995.1 Mustelus asterias | reverse complement strand
ACTTTTGTGGAATGCGTAGTGATCTCGACAGAGTTTTACGTGCAAGTTGGCAGTGTCAAGATTTGTTGGCATCACCACGGCAGTCTAACAAACCAAAACCATGCAAAGGGCACAGGTTCAAGGTGAGAGGGGGAAAGTTTAGGGGAGACGTGGGGGAAAGTTTTTCACACGGAGGGTGGTGTGTGCCAGGAACGCACTGGCAGTGGGAAAAAAAAGTTAAAAAGTTCATTTATTAGTCATAAGTAGGCTTATATTAACACTGCAATGAAGTTACTGCGAAATTCCCCTAGCCGCCACACTCCGGCGCCTGTTCGGGTCAATGCACCGAACCAGCACATCTTTCAGACTGTGGGAGGTGGTGCAAGTAGGCATGTTAGCAATGCTGAAGGCATATCTTGACAGACACATGAACAGTGGGATAGAAACTGTGTAAGGGCAATGAGTAGTCTAAATAAGGGTTAGGATTCGGCGCAGGCTTGGTGGGCTAATGGGCCGGTTCCTGTGCTGTATTGTTCTCTGTTCGTTGTTCTCTTTAAACCTATTGGCAGCCAAACACCATTATCTGTTATAAAACTCACACGAGTACCCCTTACCCTCTCTGTTAACGTTTTATAGGGTCTCAGTAATGGATGAGTCTTCATATTCTCATTGATTGTATCACTGTATGTCCATCCGTTTTGTATCTACAAAACAAGAAGTGATATTCGAGTTACTGACAGACATTAATTTTTAGCTGATAAAAGTTAGTCAGCACAAACCGTCTAATATTCCATCTCTTTTAAATTGCTACTTTACTCTGTACATAATAAATCCCCAAGTTTAAATTAGCATTTGATTTATTTTTAAAAACAATCTTTTCAACGCTCCTATCTTCATTGTGCATTCGCTGCCTCTGATACATGGCCAGGGCGGCCAGAACAAACATCTTCCATGGCCCTTAACTCCAGCACAAAACCCACAAAGACTATCTCGGCCCAACACAACCCTCATTAGAATCTGACATTTATTTGGCTCTCAACATCTGTTCAATCACAGGGAGATAACAGCGAAGGTGGCAGAACTGTTTATTTCATGACACAAATGTGTCATGAAGTCCCGCCATCGGATCAAAAACCCTGAAGCAAAACTGGTTTGGCAAGAGACGGGTGCCAGAGAGGCATGCTAGAGGGCATTCATGTTTTTTTAATTCATTTGTGGGACATGGGCGTCGCTGGCTGACCAGCATTTATTGCCCATCTCTAGTTGCCCGAGAGCAGTTGAGAGTCAACAACATTGCTGTGGCTCTGGAGTCACATGTAGGCCAGACCAAGTAAGGGTGGCAGATTTCCTTCTCTAAAGGACATTAGTGAACCAGATGGGTTTTTCGACAATCGACAATGGTTTCATGGTCATCAGTAGATTCTTAATTTCGGATATTTTTTATTGGATTCAAATTCCACCATCTGCTGTGGCAGGATTCGAACGTGGGTCCCCAGAATATGAGCTAAGTTTCTGCATTGATAGTCTAACGATAATACCATTGGCCATTGCCTCCCCGGATGTGGGTGCTGGTAGGGTTGCCAATCCATTTCAGGGTGGTGTTCCATCCCCCCCAAGTGCTGCAAGCCCATTGACAGGGTTGAGAATTCAACACATGAGAGCTGGTGGCGCACTGGTAATGTCACTGAACCAGTAATCCAGAGACCTGGTCTAATGCTGTGGGGGGGTCCAAATCCCACCTCAGTAGCTGGTGGGATTTGAATGTAATTAATGAATCTGGGGCAGGATTTTCCAGCCGTCCTTGCCCCAAAACTGGAAAATCCAGCCCGAGCTCAATGAACCTTTGCATAGTCAGCCCCCGCTGCTACGATTCCCATGGCTGGCGAGACGGAAACATTCCCTCCCCTGGAATATTGAGTTAGTCTCAGTCATGGTGACCATGACAACGACCATTAATTGCTGTAAAAACCCATTTTGTTCATTAATGTCCTTTAGGGAAGGAAATCTGCCGTCCTTACCCGGTCTGGCCTACATGTGACTCCAGAGCCACAGCAATGCGGTTGACTCTTAACTGCCCCCTGAAATGGCCGAGCGAGACACTCAGTTCCAGGGCAAATGGTGATGGGCAACAAATGCCGGCCTTGCCAGCGATGCCCACATCCCATGAAAGAATACATTCTTTAAAAGCCTCAGCATCGCTGCCTCGAGTGATGACCATTGCTGAGGCTGCGACTGCAACTTGATGCCCTCAAAGAGGGGTAAGTTGGTTTGGGGGATGCCGAGACCAGCCAGGCCCTGATGTTGGAGGGTGGGATGGTGTAGGGTGGGAGAAGTGGGGAGGGGGGGTGTGGGGTTTGGTAGCTCCGGTCATGGGGCACAGGCAGTGCTGTTACAGCAGGGTCAGGGTGATACAGTGTCTAAAGAGGAGGGCCGGAGGACGCTGGGACGCCGTCAGCTTTCACAGGTGCTCCCCCCACCTCCAGATGGGCTAAAGTGCCCGTATGATTGGGTTGTGACTCTTTATTGGCCACTCCATTGGAATCCTGGCAGGGGCTAATCTCAGTAAGAAGTTTAACAACACCAGGTTAAAGTCCAACAGGTTTATTTGGTAGCAAAAGCCACACAAGCTTTCGGAGCTCTATGCCCCTTCTTCAGGTGAGTGGGAATTCTGTTCACAAACAGGGCATATAAAGACACAGACTCAATTTACATGAATAATGGTTGGAATGCGAATACTTACAACTAATCAAGTCTTTAAGAAACAAAACAATGTGAGTGGAGAGAGCATCAAGACAGGCTAAAAAGATGTGTATTGTCTCCAGACAAGACAGCCAGTGAAACTCTGCAGGTCCACGCAACTGTGGGGGTTACAAATAGTGTGACATGAACCCAATATCCCGGTTGAGGCCGTCCTCGTGTGTGCGGAACTTGGCTATCAGTTTCTGCTCAGCAACTCTGCGCCGTCGTGTGTCACGAAGGCCGCTTTGCGAAGGGGCTTAGAGCTCCGAAAGCTTGTGTGGCTTTTGCTACCAAATAAACCTGTTGGACTTTAACCTGGTGTTGTTAAACTTCTTACTGTGTTTACCCCAGTCCAACGCCGGCATCTCCACATCAGGGGCTAATCTGCCAACTTTCCCACAGCTGGCAAAATAGCTTCGCATCTGGAAGATGGAGGACACAGCCTCCCTCATTTTCTGCACCGTTTTTCAGCCTTCCCTGCATGTTGCAAAGGGCTGTTAACATTTCAGCCTAGGTTACAAATTGGGATTTGCCTTCCTGGATTCAGTGGAATTGCAGCGAGCATCTTAATTTAATGTGCGTTGACTCACGTTGCCTTTACGTCCTACTGTGTGATAGGGCAGTCGAGAGCAACAATAGTGGCCCATTATGATGTGTACATCGATTGCTATTGCCATCACACACCTACGTGTCCAATCTCTCCAAGGGTGGATTGAGTGACTTAAACCACAACTCAATATAAATTGATAAACTGCTTTACTCTACAGTTCGGTGTGACAGCAATCATGATCAGTCTCTCTTAATTCACATCAGTACAATTCATCTTCAGGCAATGATGTGAAAATAAAGCACCCACCACCTTTTCCTCTGTTGATGGGTCACCTTGCTCGACTCAAATCTATCTTTAAACGTCCTGCAGCATTCCCTTCGTGAACGCTGACTAGAATTCAGTGTCTTTGTCTCTGGTTTTATCATTTCCTTTTGCTCAGAGCTGAGAGAGGATCGAAGACCTTGCCACACAATGGGTGAGTGGGTGTTCATCCTGACTAGGAGAAGCTATTGAATTGCTTTTTATTTGACAGTCCTTGGACAAGACAACGATGATCAACGTTATGAAACATGTGTCATTCAGGTGCCTTTATGAAAAACCTTTCAGAATACATTTGCTTTAAAAACCCACCGTTAAAATGATTTCTTTCCTAAATCCTTTCTATCTAAATGATGAAAATAAAGTCAAAACAGCTAGCTAATAATTACTTTTTCAAGAGCCCATTTCTCGTGTAGATGTTCTGCGTATTTGTTGACGATATGCTCCAACTTCTCCGGAATTGAAATACTGAAACAAAAACAGGAAAGCTCCTTCAAAAAAGATCCACTTTAAATATGTTTAAATGTTGAAAAAAGTCACTTTGTTGACGAGGTTTTATCATTATAATGAAGCTTTAATAGCGTTTAATAACTATTTGCAACAAATTAGTGAAATTAGTCCATTGACTCTGTCTACTCTTCCCGCTGCCTCGGAAAAGCAGCCAGCACAATTAAGAACCCCACACACCCCGGACATTCTCTCTTCCATCGGGAAAAAGATACAAAAGTCTGAGGTCACGTACCAACCGACTCAAGAACAAGTTTTTCCCTGCTGCCATCAGGCTTTTGAATAGACCTACTTCGTATTAAGTTGATCTTTCTCTACACCCTAGCTATGACTGTAACACTACATTCTTGCATCCTCTCCTTTCCTTCTCTATGAACGGTATGCTTGTCTTATAGTGGGCAAGAAACAATACTTTTCACTGTATACTAATACATATGACAGTAATAAATCAAATCAAATCATGAAAGGCTACCAAGCTCGGTTAAGATCTATGTTGCTTTGGATATTTCCTTTTGGAGTATTTTATTTTCTTGCTGTTGAGATGTAACTGAGGGAGAGTTGATGCAGACTCGATGGCCCGAATGGCCTATTTCTGCTCCTATATCTTATGGTCTTATGGAAAGAAATGGGTGAAAATATGTGACAAGCAGCAGGATTTAAATCTATAAGAACCACACGTAAAGGAAACCGTGGTTATTTATTGCAGCTCCATACTTAGCAGTGTTGATAGGTTTTGGGTCAAAGTTGCCTTCTTCATCCACTGAAGCCTGTCTGTCCAACACAACCGAAAAGCTTGAATCGACGTAATCAGGAGACAGAGCCCCTCCGATAGCACTTAGGCATGGCAAAGCCATCTTAAAGAGTTCAGGGTTATATTTCTGCAGGAAAGGTAGGAACTCATTAGAAAGCCACAAGGATAAACACGGAGGGTTGTTCATAGCAATCGCAAATAGAGGTGCGCACCAATATTTGTTTTATACAAGTCAAAACACACTTACCAAATGTCAGTCCAAACAAACTCAAATCAGTGTTCAGTATGTTTCAACCAAGTCACCTCTTACTCTTTTAAACAAACCTAGCCTGTCCAAGCTTTCCTCATTTAAAAACCCATCCATTCCTGATATTTATCGAGTAAAACTTCTCTAAACTGCTTCTAACATATTTACATTCTAAGAAGACTGATACTGTACACCGTATTCCAGGTATAGTCTCACCAATGGCCTGTATAGGGCAGCACAGTAGCACAGTGGTTAGCACTGCTGCCTCACAGTGCCTGGATTCAATTCCCAGCTTGGGTCGCTCTCTGTGAGGAGTCTGCACATTCTCCCCGTGTCTGCATGGGTTTCCTCCGGGTGCTCCGGTTTCCTCCCAGAGTATGAAAGACGTGCTGGTTAGGTGCATTGGCCATGCTAAATTCTTCCTCAGTGTACCCGAACAGGCGCCAGAGTGTGGCGACTCGGGGATTTTCACAGTAACTTCATTGCAGTGTTTTTGTAAGCTGACTTCTGACACTAACAAGATAAACTTAAACATATAAACTGAAGCACATAACTTCCCTACTGTTATATTCAATTCGCCTTGCAATAAATGACAACATTCAATTAGTTTTCCTGATTACTTGATGTACCTGCATACTAGCCTTTTGTCATTCACTAAGGCACTTGAATCTGCATCTTAGAGTTTCTCACCATTCAGATGTTTTTTTTTGTTTTTCCTGCCAAAAGGGGCAATTTTATATTTTCTCACATTATACCACATTTGCTCCATTATTGCCCACTCAGTTTTTCAATATGGATGCATTTGCAGCCTTCCTACATCCTCCTTATATCTTACTTGCCTTCCTATCCGTGTCATTAGCACATTTAACTGCCATACCTTTAATTCCTTCAGCAAAGTTATTGATATAAATTGAAAAAAGTTGATCCCTGGGGCACTCCACTTGTTATATTCTGTTAACCACTAAAAACCCACTTATGCCTCCCCTCTGCTTCCTGTTGGTTTGTCAATCTTCCAACCATGCCAATATGTTACCCACAACACCTTTTAATTTTCACAATAATCTTTGACATGGCTCCTTTTCAACTGCCTTCTGGAAATAAATACGTTACTACACCAGTTCCCCGTTATCTACAGAATCATAGAATCTCTTCAGTGCAGAAGGAGGCCATTCTGTCTTTCGAGTCTGCACCAACTCTCTCTGTCAGAGTACCTTACCCAGGCCCTTTCCCCCACGCTAACCTCGTAACCCTATACATTTACCAAGGCTATTCCATCTAACCTACACATCTTGGGACACGAAGGGCCAATTTATCATGGCCAATCCACCTAACCCACACATCTTTGGACTGTGGGAGGAAACCGGAGCACCCAGAGGAAACCTACACAGACAAGGGGCAAAGGAGGTGGCAACCAAGTCAGCTCCTACATGGCTAGGGTGTCCATGATCTACTCCTCTGACTGTGGTCCCCCGCGAATTCAATCCAACAATTCCCTGTTTATCAACAGTCCCAGATCCATGTGTCTGTGTGGGACGAAACCCACATAGACATGGGGAAAATGTGCAAGCTCCACACAGTCAGTCACAAATGCCAGAATTGAACCCGGGTCCTTGGCGCTGTGAGGCAGCAGTGCTAACCACCGCGCCACCGTGCCGCCCACAGCATATGTTACCTCTTCAAAGAGTTCCAATATTGGCTAAACATGATTTCTCCTTGACAAAACCATGTTGACTCTGCCTGATTATCTTGAATTTTTCCAAGTGACCTTCTTTAACATCTTTGACAATAGCTTCTAATAATTTCCCTGTGACTGTCGTTAGGCCAAGGGGCCTGCAGTTTCCTGTTTGTGCACAGGTGGGTGGCAGGCCAGAAGATTGGACACAGTATAAAAGAATGATTAAAAGATTTGCAAGAAAGGAAATGATTGAGAACGAGACTAAGCTAGTCAGAAGTATAACGATAGATAGTAACAGTTTCTATAGTTACCTCAAAAAAACAGTTAACAGAGTACTGATCCAATAAAAAGTGAGTCTGGGAATTGCTAATGGAAAATAAGGAGATGGTGGATGAATTGAACAGGTATTTTGCAATCAAAAGAGAAAACGCTGGAAAATCTCAGCAGGTCTGACAGCATCTGTAAGGAGAGAAAAGAGCTGACGATTCGAGTCCAAGTGACCAGAGAGAATGTGGAGTCTGTGTAGAGTTTGCATGTTCTCCCCATGTCTGCACAGGTTTTCCTCCGGGTGCTCCGGTTTCCTCCCACTGTCCAAAGATGTGCAGGTTAGGTGGATTGGCCATGCTAAATTGCCCCTTAGTGTCAGGGAGATTAGTGGGGTAAATATGTGGGTTTACGGGGTTAGAGCCTGGATGGGATTGTTGTCGGTGCAGTCTCGATGGGCTGAATGGCCTCCTTCTGTACTGTAGGGATTGTATGGATTCTATGAATACAAGTAACATCCCAGAAGTAACTATAAATCAGGACAAGTAAGAGGGAGTGCAAGAATATTACAATCCCCAGGAAAGTGGGACTGAACAAATTGTTGGAGCTTTGGGCTGACAAGTGGCCATCTTCAGATGGACATCATCCTAGAATCTTAAAAGAAGTGGCTTGTGAGACAGTGGTTTCAATTTTCCAACATTCCCCAGATTTGGAGAATGCTCCATCAGATTGGAAAATAGCAAAATGTAACTCTTTTATTCAAAAGGGGAGAGAAGAAGCCAGAGGCCAGTTAGCTTAACATCTGTCAGAGGGAAATCGCTGGAATCCATTATTATGGAGGCTATAACTGGGCACCTAGAAAATCACAATGTAATCAGGCAGAATCAGCATGGTCTTGTGAAGGAAAATTGTGTTTGACTGAGAGTTCTTGAGGAAATAACAAGCAACATAGATAAAGGTGACCCAATGGATGTGGTCCACTTAGATTTCCAGAAGGGATATGACAAGGTGCTGCATCAAACATTACCACACCAAATAATGGTTCATGGGTGGGAATGGAGGTGGGGTGGGGGTGGGGTGGGGTGGGGGTATGGATGTAGGATTGGTTAGCGAATAGGAATCAGAGAGTAGGCATAAATGGGTCACTTTCTGATTGTCATGATGTAACAAATGGGGTGTCACAGGGATCCGTCCTGGGGCCTTTACTATTTACAATCTATATCAATGACTTGGATGAAGAGATGGAATGTAGAGTTGCTAAATTTGCTGATGACACAAAGATAGGTGGGGAAGTAAGTTATGAAGAAGACACCAGGGGGAATTTTCCTGTCCTGTCTGCCATGGGAATCGTAGTGGGCGGAGGGTAGACCATTAAAAGTCCGTTGACCTCAGGCAGGATTTTCCAGCATTGAGGCAAGTGCGGCTGGAAAATCCTGCCCAAGGAGTCCACAAAGGGACCTAGATAAGTGAATGGAAAAAGGCCTGGCCTCCTCCTGATCTGTAAAACTTGGATGAAGAGAGCAGAAACCTCCGCATTACAATCTTCATTACCACATGAAGGATTGGCAAAATTGAAGAGCAAAGATATTGGGAAAGATAAAAATACTGTTTGATTTATAGGGTGAGAGCAGCAGTCAAGAAGAACAGTGCACCATTTTCTCATATTTCCAACATATTTCATCTTGGGCCTTTCACTGGCCTTTACTGAACTTCAAGTTTAGTTTTGCAACAACTTTCCATTTCAAAGAACAAAAGAAATTACAGCACAGGAACAGGCCCTTCGGCCTTCCAAGCCTGCGCCGATCATGATGCCTAAACTAAAACCGTATGCACTTATGGAGTCCGTATCCTTTCATTCTCATCCTATTCATGTATTCATCTAGATGCCCCTTAAATGCTGCTATTGTACCTGCTCCCACCACCTCCCCAGGCAGCGCGTTCCAGACACTCACCACCCTCTGTGTAAAAATCTTGCCTCGTACATCTCCAGTTTCATATTTTTTGAGGAACCCAATTGAGAGAACTTTTTTTATATTTACACATATCACAATCAATGTATAGCTTATTCTTGAATTGCAACTCTTTAACCCTGAGATTTAGGTGACTTTTAATGTAACCATGTGTGATCTTACCTTTGTAGAGAGCGAGTCCAAAATCCCCCAGAACAATTTTTTGGTGAGGTGTAATTCTTCATCAGATGCACTTCCGTAACTGCCCCATCCTGACGCCAAGCAATAATATTTCCAACTCTGCTCATAGTGGCTGGCTAGAAGCTGTAGTTGATAAAGGAAAACACAATATTAATAGACTAAAGATATTACAGCAGAATAAAAATATTTCTAGAATATACGATTTGATACTCCCACACCAAATCCACAACACTGATAGGAAATTATTGGCTGCGTATTTTGTTATGATAGCTAAACATTGCAAGAGGGTCATGCTTCAAACTGTCTCTTTAACTCAAAGTAAACTGGAGTAATAAATTGGAATTCAAGACCTTCTACTAATCCTGCCTGAAAAAAGCCAGTGTGGCCTGATTACCATGTGGACAGGGGGTTCAGGTTGAGTTCCATTGAAATCCATATGCCAGGTTTAACACCTGAAAACAAAGGGCAGAATAGCTGGCTTTGGCATGGGTAGACTCTCAAGGCTGTGAGATTCATAAACTCTCGACAGGGAGAGGAAGTGACAGAGAGAGAAGACCGCATTACTGCAGCCAGTGTGGAGAGTAGAGGGAACTGCTGTTTTCTGTTAGCCACCAGGCTGAATGCAAGTGGGAGTTTCTCCTCTGTTTGAAGTGACTGAACCTGCAAAAGATTTAGTGACACAGGAAGATTCATCCAGATCTGGCTGGTAAAAGGAATCACTGCAGTGGCCCTTGCAGCTGGTAGTCAGTTTAGGGATTTTCACAAGATTGAGGGAAATGACTTTTGACAGGCACTAGACATTATGGCTCTGCAAAACAGGGAGACGTGGGCCCATTGGTAGCAAGGAGTAACTTTTACCTGCTTCCTGTAAAGGATAGTTTTTCTGAAAATGTGGTGTTGTGTATAAACAAAGGGTTACCAATCATGTTAAGAAACAAATTAGGGATACCTGTTCTGGAGTTCAGAGAATTAACTGTCCACAAAGTGTTGTTTAGTCAATGGTAATTTTAGTTTGTTTGTTACAGTAAAAGTCTTAATATTTGAAATCTTGTCATCTGATCCATTAAGTTGGTCACTGGGGATTCAAATCATTTTTATAAGTTATCAGTCTCTGAGGGTATCATAACAATTTAGAAAATGTACATTAAATCTTACAGGGTTATAAGTTTGCTAATCTACACTGAAGCTCATAATATAGTCAATAATAACTATAGGATGCTCATTTTCTGATTTCCAATTATCTGAAGCTCAATAGCCAAAACCTCAATGCAAAGTAATTGTTAAAATGACAATAATCTTCAGAATCTAGGGCTCAGATAGCCTGAGCATTCATTACATGTTTTTCTGGTGTTCTCTGAACAGGAGTGCATGGGAAATGCATTTGAGGCCAATCTTTTCATTTCCACTAGCTCTTACAGGTTCACCTGCATGGAAGTGAATGGCAGACGTTGATTACCTGTGTTAGTTTTTATAAATAGCTGTTTGGTAGTATAGAACTTGAGTATTGTTGGTAAAAAATAAGAGTTCCCCAAGAAGGAGCATGCCCACTCACTGGGCCTTTCCAACTAAACTAAAGCTTGGGAGAACAGCCATTCCCTGGTTCATTCCTCACGGCAAGGCCTTGATCAATCAAAGTCATGCTGCCTGGTTTGAACTTAAACAAAAGCTTGACAGTTAACTGTTCCCTGGTGCATTCTCTATGGCAATGTCTCTACCAATCAGAGTCCATTTTCCAACCAATCAGGACTCTCTTCTCATACAGTATAAATTGCTGTTCCATTTACAATTGGTATTCTTGCCAATCTATCCTGATGAGTGCTGCCTCTGTATTCTATTCATGTAAGTTAAATCATATTGCGCAATATAACACAAGGTCTAATATATTTTCCACTATGATGTTTCAGCAATGCGGAATGTCAGAGTTTGCATCATTTTCCTGATGTTCAGCATGATGAATGCAATGGAGTGGGTTCCATAATCTTAAGGTTGACAGGGCCCTTGATGCAAAAGTGGAATTTATTTGAGATAAAAATGTTTCAACCTTAACTGGCACCACCAGTTGCACGATCATAGAATCCCGACAGAGCAGAATATGGCATTTGGCCCATCGAGTCTGCACGGACTCTCCGACAGAGCAACTTACTCAGAACCTCTCCCCCACCCCATCCCATAACCCCACACACTTCCCGTGGCTAATCCATCTAACCTACACATCTGTGGACACTAAGTGGCAATTTAGCATGGCTAATCCACCTAACCTGCACACCATGGACATTAAGGGGCAATTTAGCATTGCCAATCCACCTAATCTACACAATTTGGGACACTAAGGGGCAATTTAGCATGGCCAAGCCACCAAACACGCACATATTTGGATTATGGGAGGAAACTGGAGCACCCAGAAGAAACCCACGCAGACATGGGGAGAATGTGCAAACAACGCGCAGTCACCCAAGGCCAGCATCAAACCTGGGTCCCTGGTGTTATGAGGCAGCAGTGGTAACCACTGTGCCACCATATAATTACGTAGCACCACAGTGATTTTATTGTGCCCACTCAAAGTGGGCAACCCATTTGGTCTGGAAATACAACAAGTAACATCCCCCCCAACCCTGCAAAAAACATTCCAATTAGTTTAATGTTGGAAGATCCCCTGAGGGTGGGGTGGGAGCTGCAAATGGAGTGATCCATTCAGATTCCTGTGGGATTGGAAAATCCAGGCCTGGATGTCTTCAGTGTCCTGTGTAACAGTCTCACAACATCAAGATTATAGGCTTTTTATTTTTGTTTTCCTCACAGATTCTGACACTTTGAAGGTGTCACTTTGGAATGGCAATTCTTCACTGATATACCTGCACTGATATACCTGCAGCTCACTGATATACCTGCACTGATATACCTGCACTGATATACCTGAAGCTCACTGATATACCTGCACTGATATACCTGCAGCTCACTGATATACCTGCACTGATATACCTGCACTGATATACCTGCACTGATATACCTGCAGCTCACTGATATACCTGCAGCTCACTGATATACCTGCACTGATATACCTACACTGATATACCTGCACTGATATACCTGAAGCTCACTGATATACCTGCACTGATATACCTACAGCTCACTGATATACCTGCACTGATATACCTGCACTGATATACCTGCACTGATATACCTGCAGCTCACTGATATACCTGCAGCTCACTGATATAACTGCACTGATATACCTGCACTTATATACCTGCACTGATATACCTGAAGCTCACTGATATACCTGCACTGATATACCTGAAGCTCACTGATATACCTGCACTGATATACCTGCACTGATATACCTACAGCTCACTGATATACCTGCACTGATATACCTGCACTGATATACCTGAAGCTCACTGATATACCTGCACTTATATACCTGCACTGATATACCTGAAGCTCACTGATATACCTGCACTGATATACCTGCACTGATATACCTACAGCTCACTGATATACCTGCACTGATATACCTGCACTGATATACCTGCAGCTCACTGATATACCTGCACTGATATACCTGCACTGATATACCTGCAGCTCACTGATATACCTGCACTGATATACCTGCACTGATATACCTGCACTGATATACCTGCAGCTCACTGATATACCTGCACTGATATACCTGCACTGATATACCTGCACTGATATACCTGCAGCTCACTGATATAACTGCAGCTCACTGATATAACTGCACTGATATACCTGCACTTATATACCTGCACTTATATACCTGCACTGATATACCTGAAGCTCACTGATATACCTGCACTGATATACCTGCACTGATATACCTGAAGCTCACTGATATACCTGCAGCTCACTGATATACCTGCACTGATATACCTGAAGCTCACTGATATACCTGAAGCTCACTGATATACCTGCAGCTCACTGATATACCTGAAGCTCACTGATATACCTGCACTGATATGCCTGAAGCTCACTGATATACCTGCACTGATATACCTGCACTGATATACCTGCACTGATATACCTGCAGCTCACTGATATACCTGCACTGATATACCTGGGCATATGACCTGATCTAATATCAGTTCCAAATGAAATAATAACTACTTTCACTAGAATTCATCAATGAAAGATGACATTTTGCAAATACCTTCAAAGGCATTTTACAGTATTCGGTAAGCATGGGAACGTCAAAGACAAAACGTCGCAGGAGCGGTTGCAACATGGAAGGCTGAAGGTTCCTGCAGAACAATGGAAAATGAGAGTTGCGTAATTGCAAGGAAACATATGCAGATACAGATTATTTCGCTATATCCAAGATTCATATATAAACCATTAAAACATGAGTGGGATAGAACCATGGCTTGCAGGTTGTCAAATTCATGCACAACATTCCTTCATAAATTTAGGTGGGAGAAACCGTACCGGGCGGCATGGTGGCACAGTGGTTAGCACTGCTGTCTCACAGTGCCAGGGACCCGTGTTCGATTCCTGGCTTGGGTCGCAGCCTGTGTGGAGTCTGCACGTTCTCCCCGTGTCTGGGTGGGTTTCCTCCAGGTGCTCCGGTTCCCTCCCACAATCTGAAAGACTTGCTGGTTAGGAACATCAGCCGTGCTAAATTCTCCCTCAGTGTACCCAAACAGGCGCCGGAGTGTGGCGACGAGGGGATTTTCACAGAAACTTCGTTGCAGTGTTAATGTAAGTCTACTTGTGACGCTAATAAATAAACTTTAAACTTGACCACCTCACTCTGCCCACAGCTTTCTATTCTCTTTCTCATTGCTGCCCCTCCTCCCTCTTCTCCTTCATGACCCTCTTTAAAATCCATCCCATCGCTCAAGTTTTTGACCTCCTAATATCTCTTGTGATTCTTTGGGCATCCATTTCTGTCGAAATGAACCTCTTGTGAAACACCTCAATACATTTTGCCACATTAAAACCGTCATTATAAATGTATTTTTTTATTGATATTGTTATCACTGATTTTCCAAAAGGAAAAGATGTCACTAAATGTTTCCATGTCACAACTGATGGTTCTTAAAAATCGGGGAAGATGGAGGAAGATGAAACTTGTCTGCAAATCGAGGGTTCTGCTTGTGTCTGTGCATGTGGTCCACATTTGGATATAGGGCTCTGGTAGGTCCGAATAGTTCAATATATGCTTGATATAATGCGTGTTTCTAAACGTGTACAAGTCTCAGTAGCCCACATTTTTATGGACTAAAAACGGAAAAAAAAACCATCCAAAATTCTGTCGGAATTCCAAAGTCAGCAGGGGATAAAACACTTTGAAGATTAAAATCTGATGATTTGGCACAGTCAAGCACACTTGAAAGGTTTTCAGCTGATAGTAAAGGTTTTAATATTGTATGATAAGTGCAGTGCCAATGGAAAGTACAAGATTTTGCATTAACCTGATCGTCAGATAGATGCTAAAATTACCCATCAGCCCTTTAACTGTCCGAAAAGGACACTTTAGTGCGCTCAAATGCTAATTCCTCATGAAGCTTCTTGGATCTTTGGTTTGGTGAGGGCTGAGTGTATTGCATGGTGCAGATTTGGACATCTCCCTCTCTATGCTGCCATATGTTGATGCCCATTACATCGTTTCACTGGCCCTATGCTTTGTCGCTTCGAACCCCAAGTGCCTTTGGTGGAGCTGTTCAGTGTAGCATTGCTACAGAGACAGAGAGGGATTAAGAACCATTAGCCACGCAGTATCAGTCCGTCTTGCACTGCTAACTCCTCTCTCATGGCTTAGAAAGTGCTGAACTCATGGGGGAAGCTCTTTCGATGACACAGGCCATCCCTTCTTGAAGATGTCGCGGAGTGCTTGCATGTGTGGTTCGTTTGCAAGGCAGCTTTGAGCACAAAAACAGAAAATGCTGGAAAATCTCAGCAGCGGAGAGGATAGCGCCAATGTTTCGAGTCTCGATGGCCCTTCGTCAGAGCTTTGTGCTCATTAGTTCTCCACAACGGCAGTACCTGGATTGTCATAGTGTTGATGTCCTCCTCAGAGTCAGCATGTTCAGTGGTGGGGATGTAAGCCCTGTAAAGGGCCTCTTGCTAAGTATGGTTCCTTACCACACTTGTAGATCACACGGAGGTTGTACCATTAGAGCTTGAGCATCATTCAGATAAAGCTTGGCACAACATCATGGGCCGAAGGGCCTGTTCTGTGCTGTACTGTTCTGTGTTCTATCATTCTGTGCAGGTGCGGTAATGCAGTGTGGAGGGGTTCATGACGATGGTGATGAGTTTCAATAGAGGCAGTGCGGCTTTGAATGAAATTACAACATTTCTGACAGACATAGGCAAGGAGTTTCTTCTCAATCTGGGCACAGCAAGATTCAATGTCCCTGAGGGCCCTTGATGTAAAACCCACTACTCTGTCATTCTGGATGCACACTGCTCCAATTCCATGCAGAGACGCATCTGTTGAAAGCACTAAAGGCATTCAGACATTGAAGTATTGCAACAATGGAGGGGCTGACAGCAGATCATTGAGTCTGTCGAATGCAGCACTGGGCTGCTCCTTTGATTTGATTTATTATTGTCACGTGTATTAGCATACAGTGAAAAGTATTGTTTCTTGTGCACTTGTGCCGGGTTTTAGATGTTTCAGGAAGGACAGGGAGGGAGGCAAGAGAGGGGGGGGAGTGGCACTGTTGATCAGGGATAGTGTCACGGCTGTAGAGAAGGTGGACGCCGTGGAGGGATTGACTACGGAGTCTCTGTGGGTGGAGGTTAGGAACAGGAAGGGGTCGGTAACGTTGCTGGGTGTTTTCTATAGGCCGCCCAATAGTAACAGAGATGTTGAGGAGCAGATGGGGAAACAGATCCTGGAGAGATGTAGGAATAACAGAGTTGTCGTGATGGGAGATTTTAATTTCCCAAACATAGATTGGAATATCCCTAGGGCTAGGGGTTTGGATGGAGAGGAGTTTGTTAGGTGTGTCCAGGAGAGTTTCCTGACACAGTATGTGGATAAGCCTACTAGAGGAGAGGCTGTACTTGATCTGGTGCTGGCTAATGAACCTGGACAGGTGGAGGATCTCTCGGTGGGTGAGCATCTTGGGGATAGCGATCATAATTCTATCTCCTTCACGATAGCATTGGAAAGAGATAGGATCAGGCAGGCTAGGAAAGTGTTTCTCTGGAGTAAAGGGAAATACAGTGTCATCAGGGAGGAAATTAGACGGGTAAATTGGAAGGAGGCATTCTTGGGGAAAAGTACCGAAGGAAAGTGGAGGATTTTCAAGGAATGTTTGTCTGGAGCTCTGCATGACAACGTTCCGATGAGACAGGGGGGTGTTGGTAGGGTACGGGAACCGTGGTGCACGAAGGTTGTGATGAACCTGGTGAATAAGAAAAGAGAGGCGTACAGAAGGTTCAGGGAGCTAGGAGGTGTTAAGGATTTAGAGGAGTATACGGGATGTAGGAAGGAGCTTAAGAAGGAAATTAGGAGAGCGAGAAGGGGTCATGAGAAGGCCTTGGCGGGTAAGATTAAGGAGAATCCCAAGGCTTTCTACAAATATGTCAAGAGTAAAAGGATGAGATGTGAAGGCATAGGACCCTTAAAAGGTGAAGGGGGAAAAGTTTGTGCGGAACCGTTAGAAATGGCGGAGGTGCTTAATGAATACTTTACCTCGGTATTCACGGTGGAAAGGGATCTGGGTGGTTGTACTGCTGGTTTGCGGTGGACAGAAAGGATCGAGCATGTGGACATAAAGAAAGAGGATGTGTTGGAACTATTGAATGGCATCAAGGTTGGTAAGTCGCCGGGACCGGATGGGATGTACCCCAGGTTACTGTGCGAGGCGAGGGAGGAGATTGCGGAGCCTTTGGCGATGATCTTTGCATCGTCGATGGAGACGGGAGAGGTTCCGGAGGATTGGAGGATTGCAGATGTGGTCCCTATATTCAAGAAAGGGAACAGGGACAGCCCGGGAAATTACCGACCGGTGAGTCTAACCTCAGTGGTTGGTAAGTTGATGGAGAGGATCCTGAGAGACAGGATTTATGATCATCTAGAGAAGTTTAGTATGATCAAAAGTAGTCAGCACAGCTTTGTCAAGGGCAGGTCGTGCCTTACGAGCCTGGTTGAGTTCTTTGAAAATGTGACCAAACACATTGATGAAGGAAGAGCGGTGGATGTGGTCTATATGGACTTCAGCAAGGCGTTCGATAAGGTCCCCCATGCAAGACTTCTTGAGAAAGTGAGAGGGCATGGGATCCAAGGGGCTGTTGCCTTGTGGATCCAGAACTGGCTTGCCTGCAGAAGGCAGAGAGTGGCTGTGGAGGGGTCTTTCTCTGCATGGAGGTCAGTGACCAGTGGAGTGCCCCAGGGATCTGTTCTGGGACCCTTGCTCTTTGTCATTTTCATAAATGACCTGGATGAGGAAGTGGAGGGATGGGTTGGTAAGTTTGCTGACGACACCAAGGTAGGTGGTGTTGTGGATAGTTTGGAGGGATGTCAGAAGTTGCAGCGAGACATAGATAGAATGCAAGACTGGGCGGAGAAGTGGCAGATGGACTTCAACCCGGATAAGTGTGTGGTGATCCATTTTGGCAGATCCAATGGGATGAAGCAGCAGTATAATATGAAGGGTACCATTCTTAGCAGTGTAGAGGATCAGAAGAACCTTGGGGTCCGGGTCCATAGGACTCTTAAATCGGCCTCGCAGGTGGAGGATGCGGTCAAGAAGGCGTACGGCGTACTGGCCTTCATTAATCGAGGGATTGAGTTTAGGAGTCGGGAGATAATGCTGCAGCTTTATAGGACCCTGGTTAGACCCCACTTGGAGTACTGCGCGCAGTTCTGGTCACCTCATTACAGGAAAGATGTTGAAGCCATTGAAAGGGTGCAGAGGAGATTTACAAGGATGTTGCCTGGATTGGGGGGCATGCCTTATGAGGATAGGTTGAGGGAGCTTGGTCTCTTCTCCCTGGAGAGACGAAGGATGAGAGGTGACCTGATAGAGGTTTACAAGATGTTGAGAGGTCTGGATAGGGTAGACTCTCAGAGGCTATTTCCAAGGGCTGAAATGGTTGCTACGAGAGGACACAGGTTTAAGGTGCTGGGGGGTAGGTACAGAGGAGATGTCAGGGGTAAGTTTTTCACTCAGAGGGTGGTGGGTGAGTGGAATCGGCTGACGTCGGTGGTGGTGGAGGCAAACTCGTTGGGGTCTTTTAAGAGACTTCTGGATGAGTACATGGGATTTAATGGGATTGAGGGCTATAGATAGGCCTAGAGGTGGGGATGTGATCGGCGCAACTTGTGGGCCGAAGGGCCTGTTTGTGCTGTGGCTTTCTATGTTCTATGTTCTATTCAGACAAAGCATGCCGTTCATAGAGAAGGAAATGAGAGAGTGCAGAATGCAGTGTTACAGTCATATCTAGGGTGTAGAAAAAGAGCAACTTAATGCAAGGTAGGTCCATTCAAACATCTGATGGCAGCAGGGAAGAAGCTGTTCTTGATCTCAGACTTTTGTATCTCTTTCCCAATGGAAGAAGGTGGAAGAGAGAATGTCCGGGGTGCATTGATTATGCTGGCTGCTTTTCCGAGGCAGCGGGAAGTGTAGACAATGTCAATGGATGGGAAGCTGGTTTGAGTGATGGACTGGACTTCATTCACGACACTTTGTAGTTTCTTGTGGTCTTGGGCAGAGCAGGAGCCATACCAAGCTGTGATACAACCAGAAAGAATGCTTTCCATGGTGCATCTGTAAAAGTTGGTGAGAGTCATAGCGGACATGCCAAATTTCCTGAGTCTCCTGAGAAAGTAGAGGCATTAGTGGGCTTTCTTAACTGAAGTATTGGCATGGGGGGACCAGGACAGGTTGGTGGTGATCTGAACACCTAAAATCTTGAAGCTCTTGACCATTTCTACTTTGCCCCCATTGATGTAGACAGGGGCATGTTCTCCTCCACGTTCCCTGAAGCCGATGACAATCTCCTTTGTTTTGTTGACATTGAGGGAGAGATTATTGCCGTCGCACCTGCCAACGCCAATTCTAAGTCCTGGTGGAGGAATTGGCACAGGTCCATTCACCTCACTGTCACAAGAAATAAACTTTGCTAGGCAATTTGTCATGCCGAGGAAGCAGCTTTGCCATCAGGAGTGGGCGTGTACCTTTGTCTTGCCTGGGGTCTAGTTTCACACCATCAGCAATCAGCAGGGGACCCACAGAGAGGACCTCACTGACTCTGAATCAGCATTCAGCAGGGTTGAGCTTCAAATATATTGTTCTGATTCTGTTGAGGACCAGGTGCAGACGTTTCCTGCCAAAATCCGTCATATCAAAGGCATTATGTCCCCAAAATTCCCTTCATTGAGGCCAATTGGATCAGTCCAGGATCTTACTGGATGGTTGCATTGGCTTGGCTTTTGTAGGCTCATTCTGCTTTAACACCTTGAGGATAATTTTCAACGTCACTGCCCGAGCAGGAACCTGAAGCAACAAACTGTTCATTGGAATCAACGGTATAAACATTGAACAGAGAAGGGTGAGTGATTCACTCTGCCAGGTTACTGCACAGACAGTAAGGCTGAAAATCCACAAAACAGCGTCCTTCAAAACATGGAAATTCAAAAGACCACCCACGATGTTTCTAAATGGTGAGAGGTCACAGAGCTCTGAGCTGCAGAGGGATCTGGGCATCTTAATGCATGAATCGCAAAAGGCTAGTATACAGGTACAGCCCCGTAATTAGGAAAGCTAAAAGAATGATATCATTTATTGTGAGGGAAATTGATTACAAAAGCAGGGAAGTTATGCTTCAGTTGTCCAGGACATGGGTGAGACCATATTCGGAGTGCTGTGTACAGTATTGGTCTCCTTATTAAAGGAAAGGTGCAAATGTTAGAAGCAGTTCAGAGAAGGTTTACTAGACTAGTGCCAGGAATAGGTGGGTTGCCTTATGAGGAAAGGTTGGAGAGGTTAGGTTTGCATCCACAGGAGTTTAGACGAGTGAGGGGCAACATGATCAAAACCTTTCAGACCCTGAAGGGTTTTGACAAACCAGGTGTGGTGAGGATGTTGGAGAATCTAGAACTAGTAGTCACTGTTTAAAAATAGGGAGTTGCTCATTTAAGACGGAGATGAGGAGAATTTATTTTTCTCAGAGAGTTGTGAGTCTTTGTAGGTCTCTTCCTCAAAAGGCAGTGGAAGCAGAGTCTTTGAATATTTTTAAGGCAGAACGAGATAGTTTCTTGATTAATAAGGGGGAGTGAAAGGTTATTGGGGGTAGACAGGAATAGGTGGTTGAGGTTACAATCAGATCCATGGTGGAGCAGGCTCGAGGGGCCGAATGTCCTTCTCCTAATTTGCATATTTGCAAAACTATAAGTAAAGATATCTGTACCGGCAAATAGACTGCAAGCATTCTTCGATTGACTCTCTCTGGGCTTTGGTAAGGCCAGGTCCTTTGGACAGTCGATAGATTGTGTGCAGTGTGGAGTCGATCACAGAGGCATAATGCTCAGTGCCAGCAAAAAGGGGTGCGCATCTTGTGAGCAGTGGGAGCACTGCTGAACAGATGTATCTATTAAGGGCAAGAGCAGTCTCTGTCGTCCCCAAAGCAGCCTGTTGGAATAGGAAAAAAAAACTATTATTCAGAGAAAAGCATAACCTACACTGACCGTGTTTCTGTCTAAATGCATGAGCTTATTATCAAACAAGAATCAGAAAGGAACGCTAGCCTGAATGTTTCTCCCCATCACAAACGTCACTCTGATAATTACAGATTCTTCAAAGGAATGCTAATTAGGCGACTAGAAATGCAGTATTTTAACTTAGGCTTGCTCCACAGAATCAATTTAGGCTAATTAAAACATTCTTCTTCAATTCATATTCCATTAATGTCTCTCATCTAAGTCCATTTGTAGGTGTTTCTGGCTGTATGTACAGCTGGTGCATATTAATTTGAATAAAGTCCAACATACGTCACCTCTCTTTAAAAACCCTCGTTCATGCACTGGCCAATCACCACTGAGCATGTGAGAGGCTGACAGTCATCAAAAAAGGAACACACTGTCCAGTCCGGCAAATATTCATCTTCACAGGTACAGTGCAGAGCGGCTAATGTTAACACTGGACAGCCCCAGAGTGGAGCCCCGCTCAATGGATTGTAACATTTACTTTTTGTTTGGATACGTGGATGAATAGACTCACAGCGCTGCCGATTAACATTTAACAAAAGAAGATAACACAAGAAAAGATTTAACTCCAATACTCTACTCATTCATCCCAGCTATACCTTTATACATGCGGTATACAGGCAGCACGGTGGCACAGTGGTTAGCACTGCTGCCTCACAACGCCAGGGACCCGGGCTTGATTCCCGGTTGGTCACTGTCTGTGTGGACTTTGCATGTTCTCCCCGCGTCTGCGTGGGTTTCCTCTGGGTGCTCCGGTTTCCTCCCACACTCCAAAGATTTTTTTAAAGTTCATTTATTAGTCACAAGTAAGGCTTACATTAACGCTGCAATGAAGTTACTGTGAAATTCCCCTCGTCGCCACAGTCCGGCACCTATTTGGGTCAATGTGCCTAACCAGCACATCTTTTCGAATGTGGGAAGAAACTGGAGCACCCAAAGGAAACCCACACAGACACAGGGAGAATGTACAAACTCCTCACAGACGGTGACCCAAGCCGGGAATCAAACTCGGGTCCCTGGCGCTGTGAAGCAGCAGTGCTAACGACTGTGCCACCGTGCTGCCCTGTGCTACCATGTGCAGGTTAAGTCCATTTGCCATGCTAAATTCTCCCTCAGTGTACCCGAACAGGCACCGGTGTGTGGCGATTAGGGGATTTTTCACAGTAACTTCATTGTGGTGTGAATGTAAGCCTACTTGTAACTAATAAATAAACTTTGTGTGTATCGCTTTGTAAAAATAATACAAGTTACAAATCATATCTTATGTTCTAACACTCTCAGTAAGTACAAAGTCCATGTTAACCAATTAGCAAGATGTGGTCAGACAGACCACACTCCAAGTCAAGTGGTAGATGCCACCAAAACAACTTCTTGTGGATTCCTCATCAAATCTTGCACTGTGAGCCAACTGGTTCCTTGGAATTCTGACTTTCACACGAGGGTCTTTAAACTCCACTTTGGAAAAACACGCCTTGAAATCTTCTCCCAAACAACGCTTTCTCTCTCTCTCTCTCTCTCTCTCTGATTTCTTCAACAAGGATCCACTTCCAGGATTTCAATCTCTCCTTTCAGTATTCCTTTGCTTTGGAGTGCCACATGCATTCAAGCTTCCACACAATTGCTCAGGTATCCAGCCACACCAACAGGACACCGCTGCTTCACAGGCGGTATTAAGATGTCACCAAACTTTTGATTTACCTCAGATGTCTGGCTTCTCACCCAGCTGTCATTTAAATCTGGTTCTTGCAGCTGACTCTTTAACTCAGATAACTGTCTCTGCTTTTTCTTGAATTCTCCTCAACAGGACTTTGTTCAACTTCCGGTCCTTTGTTCCGTTCTTGTTCTTTGTTCAGTTAACTTAACTGTCTCCCTGAGACACTCTTTTGTCCTCATCCTTTGGTTTTTGGGACTTTCTTTTGTTCTTTGGGAAATCAGCCTTCTGCATTTCCCTTCCTTGTGTTCAGTTTTTTCTGGCTCCAGCTTGGACAAGGTCCTGCTGAGGAGAATTCAAGTAAAAAGCAGAGAAGGTGCTCTGTGTTAAAGAGTCAGCTGTAAGAACCAGATTTAAAATGACAGCTAGGTAAGAAGCCAAGCATCTGAGATAAATCAAGTTTGGTGACCTCTTAATACAGGCTGTGAAGCAGCGGTGTCCTGTTGGTGTGGCTGGATACCTGAGTGATTGTGTGGAAGCTTGATTGCATGTGGCACTCAAAGGCAAAGGAATACTGAAAGGAGAGGCTGAAATCCTGGAAGAGGATCCTTGGTGAAGAAATCCGAGAGAGAGAGAGAGAAAACGTTGTTTGGGAGAAGATTTCAAGGCGTGTTTTTCCAAAATGGAGTTCAGAGACCCTCGTGTGAAAGTCAGAGTTTCAAGGAGGCCAGCTGGCTCACAGTGCAACTCAAAGGTTCATGCTGTCCCAGGGTTAGCATCTGATTGCTAAACAACTCAGTTTTTATAAAAGCTGTAGCTGCTTTTACATTATAAATCCTTAATTATGATGCAGACAAAGTTTAAAATGAAACTAAATTATAGACTGGCAGAAACCACCGTCTAACATGAAGCCAAACTGAAGTTTCCCTTTCTTTGCACACAAAACACATATTGAGCTAAAACGTAAACCTTATTTCTAATACCCAAAATACAAATATAAATGACTTAAATTATCTCGATTTCCAAACACAACAGAAAATCAAATATGCACAGCTTTGCAACGATGAAGAACAATCACTTTTACTTACTGACTCAAGGGAGGCAGATGCTCTTAAATCAGGTAAAAATCCAACTTCCAGCAAATGAAGCAGGAAACTTTGGTCCTCGACACCATAAACACGGTCCAGAAACAATACCATGGGTGCCTTGTGGTCAGGACAGAAACTCGCAGACATAGACGGCTCAGAAATAGATCCATCTGCCAAAGCACCAAAGCGTAGGTTCAAAATGCTGTTTAACCGCATGGATTGACAATGGTTTACCTTTTTCAGGTATTGTACTAAGCGTGATGACATTAATGACAATGAACAATGGTTCGTCCAAAATGCTTTCCCTCTTCTCATCCTCTTCCCACCTGGGGCATGGGTTCATGGATGATAGTTAAGATGTCAAAGCGTGACGAAGTGCCAATTCTTCATGCGTGAGCCATAAGACCATCAGACTATAAGACATAGGGGCAGAATTAGGCCACTCGGCCCATCGAGTCTGCTCCGCCATTCAATCATGGCTGATATTTTTCTCATCCTCATTCTCCTGCCTTTCCCCATAATCCCTGATCCCCTTATTAATCAAGAACCTATCCACCTCTGTCTTAAAGACATTCAATGACCTGGCCTCCACAGTCTTCTGCGGCAAAGGGTTCCACAGATTCACCACTCTCTGGCTGAAGAAATTCCTGCTCATCTCTGTTTTAAAGGATTGTCCCTTTAGCCTGAGGTCGTGTCCTCTGGTTCGAGCCGAGTTGAGCCGAGACAATATGTGACAACGGGATAATCAATCATGGAAAGTGTGGGGGATGGTGGACTTGGCATCAATCCCCTTCTAACTTGGAATACTGTGTACAATTCCGGTCACCTATTATAAAAAAGGTATTATTGAACTAGAAAGAGTGCAAAAAAGATTTACTAGGATGCTACTGGGACTTGATGGTTTGAGTTATAAGGAGAGGCTGGATAGACTGGGACTTTTTTCTCTGGAGCGTAGGAGGTTTAAGGATGATCTTATAAAGGTCTATAAAATAATGAGGGGCATAGATTAGCTAGGTAGTCAATATTATTTCCCAAAAGTATGGGAGTCTAAAACTAGAGGGCATAGGGTTAAGGTGAGAGGAGAGAGATACAAAAGGGTTCAGAGGGGCAATTCTTTCACACAGAAGGTGGTGAGTGTCTGGAACGAGCTGCCAGAGGCAGCAGTAGAGGCAGGTACAATATTGTCTTTTAAAAAGCATTGAGACAGTTACACGGGCAAGATGGGTACAGAGGGATATGGGCCAAACATGGGCAATTGGGACTAGTTTAGAGGTAAAAATTGGGCGGCATGGGCAAGTTGAGCCGAAGGGCCTGTTTCCATTCTGTAAACCTCTATGACTCTATAACATGATGCAAACACAAAAGTTTGATTTGATTTGATTTATTATTGTCACATGTATTGGTAGACAGTGAAAAGTATTGTTTCTTGCGCACTAAACAGGCAGAGAGCGAACCATTCATGGAGAAGGAAAGGAGAGAGTGCAGAATGTAGTGTTACAGTCATAGCTAGGGTGTAGAGAAAGATTAACTGAAAGCGAGGTAGGTCCATTTAAAAGTCGAATGGCAACAGGGAAGAAGCTGTTCTTGAGTCGGTTGGTACGTGACCTCAGACCTTTGTATCTTTTTCCCGAAGGAAGAAGGTGGAAGAGAGAATGTCCAGGGTGCGTGAGATCCTTAATTATGCTGGCTGCTTTGTCGAGGCAGCGGGAAGTGTAAACAGAGTCAATGGATGGGAGACTGGTTTGAGTGATGGATTGGGTTACATTCACGACCTTTTGTAGTTTCTTGCGGTCTTGGGCAGAACAGGAGCCATACCAAGCTGTGATACATCCGGAAAGAAAGTCCAGAAGGTATGACAGACAGGAGTAGGCGGCCTGGCTGATATCCCCATTCTCAGCCGGATTAGTGGAACACAGACACCGGATTGAGAAGAACGTGGAAAAGGAATCAAAAAGATGGAAGACGGAGAGAGCGATACAGCCAATGAGGAGAGTCAGAGAGAGCAGAAGGATAGTTCGAGGGGAACATCGGCCTGAGCTTTTCGTCTGTTGGATGTGTGCGTACACGGCGGGCCTGGAAGCGGGCGTGAAACGCAAATCCGGACTTGGCCAGCTCTGGAAACTGATTTCACTCTTACTGGTTGGCCAATTAATGGATAACCGACATGAGAACCGAGGCTGGGAAAGGCTCAGCACCGCCAGGGATGGCGGGAAGAAGGTGAGAGAAGGCAGAGTGCGGGCTGGAGCTTCTACTGTGCTCCTATAGGGAGACAAATACTGCCGGGTGTCTCAGGGAGCTACTGACCCGTGAAAAATAATTTGCAAGGGGAAAACTGTGCAAGGAGTGGCCAGGCAGCGCACCCAAACACAAACCTCAATCCCCAGACTCCTCTTAAAGTTTTATTTCAGCCCGGGCAGTTCACCCCGCCCTGGATCGAGGTTGCAACTAAAACCTAAAGGCCGCCTTGGCCAATCGGCCCGCCTGTCAACTGGAAAAACAGACGGGCCACATAAAATCACATTCAATTAATCCCTGAATGGGTTCAATCGCCTGCTTGGTTGTTGGCAGGTGCACTGCCGACTCTTGTGTCTCTTTGGCCCACTTGCCAAAATATCACGTGAACATGCTGTGACATCAGGATGTACATCCCACGTCTATTCGCTCAATTTCCAGGTCCACTACGTGCCCACCCTGCATGCACAATATAAAATTCCGGACACTCTTTTAGTCTTTATGTCACAGATGATCAGGTATATTATGTATTGTATGCTAGAATGTAACCAGTGACAACTTTGTATTGGATGTAATATGACCAATGGGAACAAGATGTAATGGTCAGCTGACCAGCTGATTCAGTATAAATAAGGAACAATGTAGAATGGTGGAGAGCTTGGAGTGGCCCAGGGCGAGGCCCCAAGCTTGGAGTAATGATGTTTCTTTATTAAACCCTTTCTTTGATTTACAAGTTGGTGGAAGTTTTGTTGTATTTTCATTAGCTGCATTTTGAAGATTTGCTTCTGAAGAAACTTTGTACAAGATGTTTTTATAAGATATCCTTTACCATCAAAATGTAATCTGTCTGATTCAGTATAAGAGTAGCATGGAAAAACTTCTAGTTTGTATTAAAGGGTGGCACGGTGGCACAATAGTTAGCAATGCTGCCTCACAGCGCCAGGGGCCCAGGCTTGACTCCGGTCTCGGGTGACTGTCTGTGTGGAGTTTGCACATTCTCTCCGTGTCTGCGTGGATTTCCTCCGGGTTCTCCGGTTTCCTCCCACACTCCAAAGGTGTGCGGATTAGGTTGATTGGCCGTGCTAAATGCGTGGGGTTACAGGGATCAGGCGGGCAGGGGCAGGCCTGGGTGGGATGTTCTTTTGGAGAGTCGGTGCCGACAGACTCAAGAACAGCTTCTTCCCTGCTGCCATCAGACTTTTGAATGGACCTACCTTATATTAAGTTGATCTTTCTCTACATCCCAGCTCTGACTGTAACATTACATTCTGCACCCTCTCCTTACCTTCTCTATGAACGGTATGCTTTGTATAGCCCTCAAGAAACAATACTTTTCACTGTATACTAATACATGTGACAATGATAAATCAAATCAAATCAAAGACTGGATGGGCCAAATGGCCTATTTCTGCAACATAAAGTTTCTATGATTTCAATGAACAAACCGATAGAAAATATGAAGGATGTCATTCACCTTATCATTGGTGGCCTACCTTGGTTAACAACTGGCAATTTCAGTGGTATGCTAATAATGCCCACCAGATCCTCAGTTGGAACCAGGGAACGAAGTATTGCTCGGATTCGAATAGCTTCACCTTTGCCTGCTTGGATTAGCTGATCGGATAGATAAATAGCAACTCAGACAAAACAAAAAGGATATAAATTCAAAATGCCAAAGGGTTCTTGTATTGAATCTTAGGCTTAAGACTTGAAAATGTAACACACACACACTGCCAATGTCCAGAAACATTATTATGAAATATTTCAAAAATGGATATATGCCATTCATTCAACATTCAGAAATCAGAATGAACTCCCTCAGCATGATGCTAAAATAATGATTACTTACATGCATCTCTGGAGCACATCGGCCCAGTAGATCAATCAGGGCAGAATAGAAGGACATGATAGAATTACCCATGTGTACAACTTCTTCATCCTCCTCTTCACTACTGCCAAGCAAGAGTCCATGTTAGATCGGTGATTTGAATAAACAGAGGCAATATTTGCTACCATCTAGGGAACATTTACGGTAATACTGGGGTAAAGTGATTTCTCTTTGCATCGGTGCCGCAGTGCATCAGCAGATCGAAGTGAACCGAAATCCACAGAGTAAGGAATCTCATTGCCTTTTACTTTATGCTTACACACCTTTACGTACAGAGGATGACACAGGATAGGTGAGATTCTCTGGCCTCTCAGCCATGTGTTTCCCGCTGGCGGGAGGTGGTGTGTTGTTTGCTTGCGGCGGGATTCTCCAGTCCCGCCGCTGTCAATGGGAATTCCCATTGACGTCACTCCACACTGGCAGGAAACCCATTGGGGGGTTGGGGGGGGGGGGGGTGCGCTGCAAAATCTGAGCTAATATGCAAATATGGAATTTGTAGAAATTTTACCCAAACAGGCAGCCTGCGTATACTTTCAGTTGGTCAGTAAATCAAGAACAGTAATGAGTTACAAAAGGAAATGATAACTCACCCATCTTTCTTAGCTTCAGTCGGAGGGAGGTCACGGCATGGATCTTCTGAGATTTGGATCGCATCTTTCATCGCTGCTAACAAGCCGTGTCCTCCTTCACCCCTCAAACCGGGTCCAAAACACTCTGGACGACGAATCAACAGCTTCACAACAACACTCGCATTTTCTTCAACACTTTCACCTTGAAGAACAGGAGGATTCATCTTTAGGCAATGAATTTAGTCGCACATACATGCTTGATCTACTTATGTCAAAGTGAGGCATGTCGGTTTCAGGCCGACGACAATGTTCGTCTGATTATTTCACCCCAGAATACGATGCAACCCGATGGAATCTAACTTGCAAAAGTTGCTGGGCCCTGAGTTAACATGTGATGCTCAATCTAGAATGTTTGGATACTATCTGAAGTTACTTTCAACTCTTTCAGTGGTTATTGTGCACTAGGATAACCTACTAAAACACTTGGACTTTTAAAGAGCACTATCTCTAATATTCGCCATTGACAAGCTTCTTCTGCTCCCTGTTTCTCTGAGTGTTCAAACTATCAAGGTGGGGGTAGGTGTGGGACTATGCTGTGCAATTTACCTATACCTATTCAGCGTGTTATGACGCATAGGCGGTGTTTCCCTCTGTGCAATTTTGGAACCACCCAAAAGGATATACGCACTTCGTAATCTTAAGTAAGTGTGTGTGAGGGAGTAGCAAGTTATTAGTTTAGGTAAATTAAAGCAGGATCGGACACTCTGTATCATGAACAATTAACAGGTCTTCATTTGAAAACTGGTGACAACCTTATTAAAACAATTAACAAACTGAATAAACTCCCCAATAGAATGCTGTCAGGATAATACAAGACTCATGAATGAAACATGAGTCTCCAAAGGATATATATACAACCAGGCACTTGTTAGAAGACTGAAGGTCTTTGCTTTTCAGGTCTGAAACATCTTCTGAGTTGATCTATTTTTCAACTGCAGATGGTAAGCATTATGAAGACATACATTAACCTGCAGGATTCTATATGAGAGACTCGCCTCTCCCTCCTTCTGACTAAAGAGGTGGCAAGATTACTCTATCCGTTATTTCCCCTTGTCCAGATTTAAATACCTACAATTACCTCACTGTTTTCTGGCAATTTGAGTGGCTTGAGGCTGTCAACAACACTCAAATTTGAATTCAATTGGTTCTGTGCCTTTGAGTGCTTGCTTTAAACTAATTGGTCCAATTCAAAAGCCTGTTTTGCTTTGCTGGAACTCTGACTGTGAGGCTTTTGACACAATGGTGCAAAATTGGCTTCTGCAGCTTGCTTTCTTCAATTTAAAAATCCAAGCACAAAAACACATGCTTTTTAAAGAGACAATGCCATATGATCTTTTCTTTTGCTTTTAGCATTTCTTTCAATATTTACATTTGTCAAACACTACATTTTTACCCTTATATATGCAACTTCATAACAAGTGTGATACAGCAGCCTTGTGCTGTCGGCTGAATAATGTGATTGCAACATTCAATGCTAACCGCATTGTTAACTGGCTGTGTGCTCCAACTGAGGGTGGGAATTCAGGAGAAGACCTGCATTACTGCAGACATTCCTTAAAGGGAAAATGCATTGTGATTGCAGCATTGGTTGGAAGGTTATACGATACCTGGGAAGGACAGTAAAATGGGAAAACAGGGGAGAGGAGAGTTTTTCGATGGCTGTACTAAAGACAACAATGGAAGAGGTGCAAAGGAGGACAGAGGTCCTGGCTGGAATCTTACCACCATTCACGCCAGCTGGATTTTCCAACCCCGCTGCAGTGAATGGAGATTTGGCTTTGCTGCCAAACTCTCCGAATTCTCTGCAGCGGGGGCGTGGCATAAACATGCGGTGAGATCGCTTCTTCTAGAGAGCTAAGGTCCTTAAGATACAAGTTCAGAAAGTGATGGGAGCAAACAGACAGGGAGGCAGGAGCCAGGTGGTGGCATAGTTGTATGGTAACTGTGTTAGTAATCCAGAGACCCAGGGTAATGCTCTGGGGTCCTGGGTTCAAATCCCATAGCTGAAAGTTGAATCCACTAATAATATGGAATTAAGAATCTACTGATGACCATGAAACCATTGTCAATTGTCAGAAAAACCCATCTGGTTCACTAATGTCCTTTAAGTAAGGAAATCTGCCACTCTTAACTGATCTGGCTCACATATGGCTTCAAACCCAATGTGGTTCAAGGGATGGGCACTAAATGCTGGCCCAGCCAACACCAAACAGATAAAAAAAAATAGATTCCTCTCCTTCACCAACAAAGATTAGAAGTTACATTTTCCATGTGCGCTCTGAGCACTATAACATCATGTCACAGATGTGTCATTGGCGGCACAGTGGCACAGTGGTTAGCACTGCTGCCTCATAGTGCCAGAGACCTGGGTTCAATTCCGGCCTCGGGTCACTGTCCGTGTGGAGTTTGCACGTTCTCCCCGTGTCTGCGTGGGTTTCCTCCGGGTATTCCGGTTTCCTCCTACAGTCTAAAGATGTGTGGATTACGTGGATTGGCCGTGCTAAATTGTCCCTCGTGTCAAGGGAATTAGCAGGGTTAATACGTGGAGTTACAGGGATAGGGCCTGGATGGTCTGTGCAGGCTCGATGGGCCTCCTTCTGTACTCTAGGGATTCTGTGGTGATTCCTATATCTGTAGGGAAAGGTTTTCCCACTTCAAGTCCTGGCAAAGTCCTGGATGGCTGGGGTCAAATGCAGTGGAAAAAGTGGTGCCACCAACAGGGGTTCCAGAAGGTGCCAGAAGCTGGCCAGTCCCACCTCTTCACCACTGAAAGGGATGAACACAGGGACCAGCTTCCATCTCTCAGGAAATCCTACGGAGACCTAACCACGGCCAAAAACCTACGCTTAATTTGTTCCTGCCCCAAATTCTGCCTCTTCCTGTTATAATTCAGAAATGATGTGGAGATGCCGGCGTTGGGGATGCCATCATCTCACGTGAGAACACCATCCACCAGGTACACGGTACATACTCTTGCAACTCGGCCAACGTTGTCTACCTGATACGCTGCAAGAAAGGATGTCCCGAGGCATGGTACATTGGGGAAACTATGCAGACGCTGCGACAACGGATGAATGAACACCGCTCGACAATCACCAGGCAAGACTGTTCTCTTCCTGTTGGGGAGCACTTCAGCGGTCACGGGCATTCGGCCTCTGATATTCGGGTAAGCGTTCTCCAAGGCGGCCTTCGCGACACACGACAGCGCAGAGTCGCTGAGCAGAAACTGATAGCCAGGTTCCGCACACACAAGGACGGCCTCAACCGGGATATTGGGTTTATGTCACACTATTTCACATAAATATTTCTGCTTTTTTCCTCCTGAGTCTTTATCATGCGATCCTAGAATCAGAATTTATGTCACACTATTTGTAACTCCCACAGTTGCGTGGACCTGCAGAGTTTCACTGGCTGTCTTGTCTGGAGACAATACACATCTTTTTAGCCTGTCTTGATGCTCTCTCCACTCCCATTGTTTTGTTTCTTAAAGACTGGATTAGTTGTAAGTATTCGCATTCCAACCATTATTCATGTAAATTGAGTCTGTGTCTTATAAGTTCTGTTTGTGAACAGAATTCCCACTCACCTGAAGAAGGGGCTCAGAGCCTCGAAAGCTTGTGTGGCTTTTGCTACCAAATAAACCTGTTGGACTTTAACCTGGTGTTGTTAAACTTCTTACATAATTCAGAAAGCCAGTGGGTAGAGGACAGACCATAAGAGATAGGAACAGGAGGCAGTTCGGCCCCTCGAGCCCGTTCCACCATTTAATAAGATCGTGGCTGCTCTGATGGCTACGGGGGATCATCATTGAGTACAAGTTCCCGTGGACCTCATTGAGTACGAGTTCTCCTGTGCAGGAAAATGGGATTAGCGCGCCTTTGGTGCTCAATATTGTCGATGCAGACTCAATGGGCTGAAGGACCTTTTCTGCACTGTATGATTCTATGGCTCCATTAAGTGAGTGAGGCTCGCTCAATAGGGAAGGAGCAGCAGGGGATTTAAAACCAGCTGGCTCCATTCAGGACGGCAATCGAAGGACCCAAAACGTATCCACATGCTGCAAACATTGAATAGCACTCAACCACCACTGTAAATAAACAGGTCACTGGCGGTGGAAAAATACGTCTTCGTGAGATTATTACATTTGATTTATTATTGTCACATGTATTGGGATAGAGTGAAAAGTATTGTTTCTTGCGCGCTATATAAAGCATACGGTTCATAGAGAAGGAAAGGAGAGGGTGCAGAATGTAGTGTTACAGTCACAGCTAGGGTGTAGAGAAAGATCAGCTTAGTGTGAGGTAAGTCCATTCAAAAGTCTGACAGCAGCAGGGAAGAAGCTGTTTTTGAATTGGTTGATACGTGACCTCAGACTTTTGTATCTTTTTCCCGACGGAAGAAGGTGGAAGAGAGAATGTCCGGGGTGCGTGGGGTCCTTGATTATACTGGCTGCTTTTCCGAGGCAGCGGGAAGTGTAGACAGAGTCAGTGGATGGGAGGCTGGTTTGAGTGATGGACTGGGCTTCGTTCACAACATTGCAATGGCTGATCCGACATACCTCACTATCCCGCCCTTTCTCCGTAACCCTTCATTCCCTTACTGATCAAAAATCTACCTATCTCAGCCTTCAATATACACAAGGACTCGATCCCCCACAGCTCCCTGTGGCAAGGAGTTCCAAAGACTCACAACCCTCTGAGAGAAGAAATTCCTCCTCATCTCACTCTTAAATTGATGCCCCTTTATTCTGAGGCAATGCCCTCTGGCCCTAGACTCTCTCATGAGGGGAAACATCCTCTCAGCATTTATTCTGTCAAGTCCGTTAAGAATTCTATGTGTTTCAATGAGATCACCTCCCATTCTTCTAAATTCCAATGATATGAGTCCTAACCTGTTTAACCTTTCCTCACAAGACAATCCCTCCATACTGGGGATCATTCGAGTGAACTGATGCCGATTTTCCATACACTTATATTTAGTTAGCGATGCACATTACAAGCACACGCCTCCTACACCACCATCCACAATTCCTGTCAACATTTATAGGAATTCAAGTGAATCCCCCATGAATGCCCACCGCCTGCACACAATTAACGCAGCCTCCCTCCAACAATATCCCATTTCCACACCTACAGGTTGCAGATCTTCAGAGAAATTGCAAAGTTTTCCTGCCTTTACAGTTTATTTATCAGTGTCACAAGTAGGCTTACATTAACACTGCGATGAAGTTACTGTGAAAATCCTCTCATCATCACACTCTGTCTGGGTACACTGAGGGAGAATTTAGCATGGGCAATGCACCTAACCAGCACATCTTTCGGATTGTGGGAGGAAACCGGAGCTTCCGGAGGGAACCCACGCAGACACAGGGAGAACATGCAGACTCCGCACAGACAGTGACCCAAGCCGGGAATTGAACCCGGGTCCCTGGCGTTGTGAGGCAACAGTGCTAACCACTGTGCCACTGTGCCACCCTGGTCCTTTGCCTGCCTGTTTGACAAAACTCATTCATAAACCCGATGTCTTCTTCTGAAAATCTGGTCATTTCATAGCTACCATTCCGGGCAGTAGCTTTTAATTCTACATTTCACTAATTAGTTGAATTTATATTTCATGAATGCAATGTTGGGATTTGAACTCATGTTCCTGGAGGGTTAGTCCAGTAATCTTATTGCTAATTAGGTTGCCCAAGCTAAGCTGATATTTGCCTAGGTAGAAGAAGTAATTTTTAAGCAGATTTTGTTTATTATTGTGATCAATTTAATGATTATATGGATAATTTTCCATATTGCGTATAAAAGTACAGGTTCCAAAGAAAAAATACTAAATTTATTTATAATTCATGAATGAAGCTGTACTTGCCACAAATTCTGTGATTTTAATTGTTTTAAATAATAAAATTATCAGCAGGCGATGGTTCCCCTCTGTTTGGCTTGAGTCCATGATGTTGAACTGCCCCCTACAGGAGAACAAGTCCAAGTGTCATAGAGTCACAGTCATAGAGGTTTACAGCATGGAAACAGGCCCTTCGGCCCAACTTGTCCATGCCGCCCTTTTTTTAAAAACCCCTAAGCAAATCTCAATTGCCCGCATTTGGCCCATATCCCTCTATACCCATCTTACCCATGGAACTATCCAAATGCTTTTTAAAAGACAAAATTGTACCCGCCTCTAATACTACCTCTGGCAGCTCATTCCAGACACTCACCATCCTCTGTGAAAAAATTGCCCCTCTGGACACTTTTGTATCTCTCCCCTCTCACCTTAAACCTATGCCCTCTAGTTTTAATCACCTCAGGTGTTTGAATCACCTCAGTTGATGTCCAACATCTGCTCCTTCCTGTGCCGTTTCCCTGGTTACCCAAATCCCGGGCCTACTGCCTTCCCTCTGCCGCCCAACTCGATTGCCTCGCTTTGCTTTTATTGCCAATTCTGTACCCTCTACTGCTCGATTGATGTCACAGAGACAAACTGAAGAAATAGGTATAGTCAGGGAAGAGATCTGGGGAGAGGTGGAAGGGGAATGAAAGATGCCAGAGTTTGAAAGAGAAAGCAACGGAGCAGGGAAATGAACAGAAAGCAAGAAAAACCGAAGTGAAGATGGAGAGAAAGGTTTTTGTTGAGGGAATTCTTCCACAGTGCAATACACAATTCTCTCGTTGTTAGAATCATAGAATCCCTACAGTGTAGAAGAGGCCATTCGGCCCATTGAGTCTACACTGACTCTCTGACAGAGTAACTTACCCAGGCCCTCTCCCCTTCCCTATCCCCGTAACCCCACACATTTTCCATGGCTAATCCATCTATTTTACACATCTTGGGACACTAAGGTGTAATTTAGCATGGCCTAACTTTGATTTGATTTAATTTGACTTGTTATTGTCACATATATTAGTATACAGTGAAAAATATTGTTTCTTGCACACTATACAAAGCATACTACATAGAGAAGGAAAGGAGAGAGTGCAGAATGCAGTGTTACAATGATAGCTAGGGTTTAGAGAAAGATCAATTTATTGCAAGGTAGGTCCATTCAAAAGTCTGACAGCAGCAGGGAAGAAGCTGTTTTTGAGTCGGTTGGTATGTGAGCTCAGACTTTTGTATCTTTTTCCCAATGGAAAAAGGTGGAAGAGAGAATGTCCAGGGTGCGTGGGGTCCTTAATTATGCTGGCTGTTTTTCCGAGGCAGGTCTGCACATCTTTGGAATGTGGGAGAAAACCGGAGCACCCGGAGGAAACCCACGCAGACATGGGGAGAAGGTGCAAACTCCACACAGTGACCCAAAGCCTGAATCAATGCCGGGTCCCTGGAGCTGTGAGGCAGCAGCGCTAACCACTGTGCCATCGTGTTGTTGATGACACGCTCTGATATAAAGTCAATAACTTCCAGATCCAATGGTGGCAATAGTCGACATTTTTGTGGGTCACGTGAGTGCCTTTGTCTTATCGTGCATTGGGTAACGTCCCTGCCTCTGAAGCGAAATGCTCCGGGTTCCAGTTCCACTCCAGGTCTTGGGTGTCTAAGGTAGGTGCGTTCACAACCTGCTCAAACAGGTTCAGCATCAACCTGAGAATCTTTACAACACATGGCAATGGCTGACAGTAAGAGCGGGAGAGGTCCCCGATCAGCCAGGAGATGGAAAGGATTGTTCATTTTGTTTATTTATTAGTTCCACAAGGTCCATTGACTTGGGGCAGGATTTTACAGTTTTGGGATGAGCCAGGCCATAAAATCCTGCCCTTATTATCTAAAGATGTATAGGTTAGATGAATTAGCCATGCTAAATGCATGGGATTACAGGGCTAGGGCAGGGGAGAGGGCCTGGGTAAGATACTCTGTCAGAGTCAGTTCAGACTCGATGGGCCAAATGGCCTCCTTCTGCACTGTAGAGATTTGATGATTCTAACAGTTGAAATTCATTTATCAGTGTCACAAGTAGATTAACACTGCAATGAAGTTACTGTGAAAATCCCCTAGTCCACAGTCCAGCGCCTGTTCGGGTACATTGAGGGAGAATTTAGCATGGCCAATTCATCTAACCAACACGTCTTTCAAACTGTGGGAGGAAACTGGGGGAAACCCATGCAGACACAGGGGGGAACATGCAAACTCCGCACAGGCAGTGACCCAAGCCAGGAATCGAACATGGGTCCCTGGCGCTGTGAGGCAGCAGTGGTCACCACTGCGTCATCGTGACGGATGTTGGAGCCCCTACAATCGCTATCCTTTGCTCCAGACTATATCACGCATGTAAAAGTGCATGTTACCAAGTGCAACATGGACTCCCTGGATGAACTGTAACATGGCAATGCACCTCTTAATGGTGTACCTATTTCGGAAGCAGCATCACCTGCAAACAAGGGACATCGGTGCTTGGGAAGTCGCACCTATGGGAGACCATTTTCTTAAAAGTCAAGAGAAATATGAGCGAGAAAGTGTGTGAGACAGAAAGAAAAAGAGAGAGAAGACACAATGGAAGAAGATAAAAAAACAGAAAAATCACAAAGTCTAAAAAATTCCAGGTCTCTGCATGAGTTTTAACATTTTACCGTGATTAATCCAAATTGATCATACAGATGTGACAATAAATGAAGAATCAAACCTACCATTAACAAACACTGCAAATCGTAAGAAAAGCAGATAACGTTCCCCTTCAATAGGATTCCAACCAATATCAGGATAGCCCTTAGCCACAAGCATGGGGCAGCTTTGTAAACCGCAGGCAGCCAGGTAGGTCACAACCTGTCCAATGGAAACATTGCTTTATTTATTTTTTAAATTAACAATTCATTTAATTACATCATTCAGTCATGGGTTTGTAAAGTCCCATTTCTACCTGATACAGTCATTAAAAGATGCACATTTTTAACCCAAATACCTCTGGCAAAACAGTGAAATTACCAGTAATTCACGTTATCCATTTCATAGAATAGAATCATAGAATCCCTACGGTGCAGAAGGAGGCCATTCAGCCCATTGAGCCTGCACCATCTCACCCAGGCCCTTTCACCATAATCCCACACATTTACCTAATCCCCCTGACACTAAGGGTCAATTTAGCATGGCCAATCAACCTAACCCGCACATCTTTGGAGTGTGGGAGAAAACCAGAGCACCCGGAGGAAACCCACGCAGACACAGGGAGAACATGCAAATTCCACACAGACAGTGACCCGAGGCTGGAATGGAACCCAGGAGGTCTCTGGCGCTGTGAGGCAGCAGTGTTTAGCAAAGTCCTTCCCAGAATCACTATCATTACTTACATATAGACACATTTGTTCAGGTTTTTGTTTGAGGTTTTAGTTCACATTTGAAGCTAAACTGGCATAACCAATGCATTAACTGTGGTTTGTAGCTAAGGAGGGGATAATATGTTCCATGAGTGAAGTATAAGTAGTGAATAAATAAATTATTTCCCATTAAACTAAAGATAAACAGTTGCACATTCATGCTAATTTCAGCGTCATTATAATGTTGTTTGTAGGACAATTGATGGAAAAAATAAAATAAAATATCCTCTTCACAAACATTCTAGCCATTATCATATTTTTAAATTCTCCTGATAGCCGTCTAAGTTTAGAAATCAAAAATCATCGAATCCCGAGAATATGGGAGCTCACGATTTTTATTATAAAATCCCCAGATTAATTCGTACAATCTTCACTAGTTTGGAAAGCGATAGTTATCAAAATGTATACCTGAAAGTTTTCAAAAATCTTCCCACTTAGCAAAGAACAGCAGTTTAAAGTTTAAAGTTTATTTATTAGTGTCACAAGTAGGCTTACATTAACAGTGCAATGAAGTTACTGTGAAAATCCCCAAGTCGCCACACTCGGGCGCCTGTTCGGGTACACTGAGGGAGAATTTAGCATGGCCAATGCACCCTAACCAGCACATCTTTTGGAGTGTGGGAGGAAACCGGAGCACCCGGAGGAAACATATGCAGACACGGGGAGAATGTGCAGACTCCACACAGACAGTGACCCAAATCAGGAATCGAACCCGGGTCCCTGGCGCTTTGAGGCAGCAGTGCTAACCACTGCTGACGTAAAGCAGTTTGGTCTAAAAGGTCCATTCCTGGTTCGAATGCCTGTTCTATTAGTTGAAACTCAGCGTGTCTGTACTCTGAAAGAGTGCCTGGAATGGGTGTCTAGCAGGGGGTAATTTTTATTTGTTTGTTTTTTAACCACTCAGAGGTTCCTCTCTGGAGTTTCTGCTTTTCACACTGTGACCACATGAGGAAGCTGCAGCAACCTAAATTTACATAAACAAATGACTTTCCGTGGTCTTTACATTCAGATTTCCCACAATGGCACTGGCTACGGTTCAGGGATCAAGTGTCCCATTAACACTTACTGACTTTGGAACTGATGCTTAGGTGGTGTTCCTTTTAAGCCCAGGCTGGCATTGCCAAGATGGGGCCTCATCTTTTGACCTTTTGAGCAAAATAAGCGCTTTGCTGCATTCGGGATTGCTGTCGGATGCTGTTACTCTTCCTCATCGAGGCTGTAGTGATTTTGAGTGACCTATGGCCCTCAACACTTGCCCCCTCCCCATCTTCTATCCCATCAACAATCTCCTCAGGGTGATTTGGAGGCAGAAGGGAAAAGCATGCATTTATATGGTGTAACATCACTGAATTCCCCACTATCAACATCCTTGGGGTTACCATTGGCCAGAAACTCACTACATAAACACAGTGGCTACAAGACCAGGTCAGAGGCTAGGAATACCGCAGCGAGTAACTCACCTTCTGACTCCCCAAAGTCTATCCACCATCTACAAGGCACAAGTCAGGAGTGTGATGGAATACTCCCCACTTGCCTGGATGGGTGCAGCTCCAACAGCACTCAAGAAGCTCGACACCATCCAGGACAAAGCAGCTCGTTTGATTGACACCACATCTACAAACATTCAATCTCTGTATTACCGATACTCAGTAGCAGCAGTTTGTGTACTATCTACAAGATGCACTGCAGCAATTCACCAAAGATCCTTAGACAACACCTTCCAAACCCATGACCGCTTCCATCTAGAAGGACAATGGCAGCAGATAAATGGGAACACCACCACCTGCAAGTTCCCCTCCAAGCCACTCATCATCCTGACTTGGAAATATATCGCCGTTCCTTCGCAGTCGCTGGGTCAAAATCCTGGAATTCCCTCCCTAACAGCATTGTGGGTCAACCCACAGCACATGGGCTGCAGCGATTCAAGAAGGCAGCTCACCACCACCTTCTCAAGGGCAACTAGGGATGGACAATAAATGCTGGCCAGCCAGTGACACTCATGTCCCACTAATGAATAAAAAAGAAATTCAGCTTTCACAAATTGTGGATGTCTCAGAAGTGCTCACGGCCAGTTATGTTTTCTTGAGTGTTGTCACCTTGGTAATGTAGAGCACACAACTGTTAAGGTGGGTTACAGCTGCTGAAATCATCCACTTGATCCTTCTTGAGCCACTTACCGTCCCAGAATGGGAATTCCCCACCCCGCCCTAATTACAGACCTGCTTCATGTACCCAGAACAAAGGGAGTCAAACCAACTTCTCTTATCCCTCTACCAGTATTCTTTATACACACACTTAACTTTCCATTATCCTCCATCTACTGCTCGGCATAACTTTACTCTCTTACCAGCTCTCTCCAATACAGATTGCAGTGTAGTTTAAGGAACTTGCTAATGGTTCCCAGCCCTTGCACAGTAGACTGGATTGTGGTGTAGGCAACCGGGGGTAGATGAAATAAATAAGTAGAGGAACAATGCCAGTAATTGAGCAAGAGATTGCCTTAAGAGAAAGTGTCCCAATTCAAACCAGTTAAGTTGACACACAATAAATAAGTAAATATTAATATTTCTTCAAAGCTTTTGTAGGCATCCTACCCACCAATGTATGGGCTGAAGTGGCAAAAATGCCACAATCCAAACCTTCGGTGGATTGGCCATGTTTAATTGCCCCTTAGTGTAGGTTTATGGGATTAGTGTGGTAAATGTGTGGGACAGCGGAAAGTCTGGGTAAGATGCTCTGTCAGAGAGTCAGTCTAGACTCGAAGAGCCGAATGGGCTCTTTCTGCACTTTAGGGAGTTTATGATTCTATGAACGCACACAGATTCCCCAATGTTTTTCCTGAGGTGCTCAATAATGCACCATCTTTTGCACTCATTCTTTGCTTCATTACAGTGAGACCCGGAAGTAGTTGAAATGTCGTGCCATGCGTACAATACACTTCTGGCGGGATGCACCCACATCACGCCAGGACAGAACCAGGACACGAACAACATTCCCCCGTGTCAGAAGCATTACCTTATCCAAGTCAGGTTCCTGCAAGTCCAGAGCAAGCTCATTGTTGTCCATTACAGAGGCAGCTGCCACATCCAAAGGGGTAGAGCCTCGCATGCTGGGTGATGCTGTGTGAGGAAAATAAATAGGTTTACTCTGATATAGGCCGGAATTCTCCAAAATCGCCTGGGATTCTCTAACCTCCCCCCGCGTCTGGGATTCTCCAACCTCCCCCTGCAGCTAGGGTTCTCTGACCTCCCCCCACGGCCGGGATTCTCCGACCTGAGCCTGGGGCCGGGATTCTTCACCCGTGGCCAGGATTCTCCGACCTTTCCCGGGGCTGGAATTCTCCAACTTCTTCTGTGGCTGGGATTCTCCGGTCCCGCCTCAGTGAATGGAGTTTTCGCTGAGTTCCAAATTCTCTGTTCTCACTGGCAGCGGTGGCAGGGCGTGCGAGATTGGAGAATTCCAGCCCCGGGCGAGACTGGAGAATCCCGGCCCCGGGCGAGACTGGAGAATCCCAGCCCCGGGCGAGACTGGAGAATCCCAGCCCCGGCGAGACTGGAGAATCCAGCCATAGATTGTTCCGCCAGCAACAAACTCATCAGAAAATGGCCAAACAACGTGACATAAACATACCTCCGGCACCCACACTGGGAAACCTATTTGCATTTTGTTTGATCATACAATAGAGGGCAGCCTTTCCAAAGTTTACCAATGGAGCGCAGCAGATAAAAAGTGACTAGAAAGCTGTTAAATTCATTAAGCAGCTTTAGGCTGTCTATCATTTACCCCCTGCACCATTCTCAGTTCTTTCTACTTCATATCAATAATGTTGTATTTTCACTTAAACTAACACTCATGTTAAATAAAAATGAAAGGGGAGGAGCTGTTCTTGCTCCTATTCCCATGTTCTGAAAAGTATGATCTGCTTTGAAAGCTGCAATACATGTGAAACATCAGTGGAATAAATTAGAAAAATAATCAAGAAAACATTACGGGGTGAATCTTACCGGCCCGCCCGCCACAGGAATCGGAGCGGACGAGGGGATTAGGGGAACCATGGAAAGGTCCGGTTACCTCAAGCGGGATTTTCCGGTGTCGGGGCGAACGAGGCTGGAAAACCCGGCCCTACACCTTTTCAAGCCACGTGCCTCAGTGGGTACTTCTATAAAGTATCAGTACAAAATCAAGTTATCTGGGAATCATTTTATGGGGCACATGTGCTAATTTGGAATCTAAAATGCATTTGGGCTCCACTGGCTTTGCAAAAGGCGAGGAGAAAAAAAATCAGCCTTAGTCCTTGGTAAAAGCAAATGGCAGAAACCAGAGATCTTGTCTACTCTTGATCTCCGAGCACAAGATCAGCGTTGCGACACCTATCTATTCACATCATGGGCTAAAATTAGAGTGGGTACCCAGTCCAACACTGCTATTTTCCAGCAAGTAACTGAGATGATCAAACATAGCCTTCTGATTCTGACGGCTGATGCGGCAGAAGTAGCAGAGAAACCGACAGCAGCTCGCCACCATCTCAGGGAAAGCAATCTCCTAAAAAGAGCAAAAAAAAAGACAGAGTTATTGCTGAGCCTAACAGCAACTTAGACAGTAATGACCGGAATTGGGCCTTCATTGAGGCAGAGATTACAAGTTCCCTATTGCAAACTTATGCATTTTATGGGGAAGCAATAGCCGAGCGGCATTATTGCTAGATTATTAATCCAGAAACTCAGCTAATGCTCTGGGGACCCGGGTTCGAATCCCGCCACGGCAGATGGTAGAATTTGAATTCAATAAAAATGTCTGGAATTAGGAATTTACTGATGATCCATTGTCGATTGTCGGAAAAACCCATCTGGTTCACTAATGTCCTTTAGGGAAGGAAATCTGTCGTCCTTACCTGGTCTGGCCTACATGTGACTCCAGAGCCACAGCAATATGATTGACTCTCAACTGCCCTTCAAGGGCAACTAACGATGGGCAATAAATGCTGACCAGCCAGTGATGCCCATGTCCCATAAATGAATTTAAAAAAGCTTGCAAAACCCAAATTGGAAAGAAGGTGGCCAAATCGTAGAATTATAGAAACCCTACAGTGCAGAAAGGGGCCATCTGGCCCATCAAGTCTGCATTGACCACAATCCCACGCAGGTCCTACCCCCATATCCCTACACATTTACCTGCTAATCCCTCTAACCTACGCATCTCAGGACAGTAAGGGGCAATTTAGCATGGCCAATCAACCTAACCCGCACATCTTTGGACTGTGGGAGGAAACCAGACACCCGGGGGAAACCCACGCAGACGCGAGGAGAATGTGCAAACTCCACACAGACGGTGACCCAAGCCGGGAATCGAACCCAGGTCACTGGAGCTGTGAAGCAGCAGTGCTAACCACTGTGCTACCGTGCCACTCAAATAATGCAGGATCCATTTGTTTAATATTCTTTGTGATAAATTTTGGACTGAGTTATACCTCTTTTAAATCTTCACCCTACCAAGGACGAATGACAGTTAACCAAGGGTAGAATTTTCCCATCCCGCCTGCCACGGGAATCATAGCAGGCGGGACATGGACTGTTTACCTCAGGTGGGAATTTCCAGCCTTGGGGTCAGGGGTGGAGGGGTGGGGGGAAGGGTCGGGAGGGGGGGGGGGGGGGGGGGGGAGGTGGGGGGGGAGGGGGGAGTGCGACTGGAAAATCCCACCCCAAGAGTTCAGGAAGAGACCTTCCTCTTTTAATGGGGTAGATTTTGGCTTTGTACAACGAGTATAAAATGTGAGGGAGTAAATCAACAACCTGTTTCACATTCCTCCTGATTTTTTAATACTTTTTTCCCCCACTATCTCCCACGTTACATAATTGAGCAAGATCACGATATACCCTAACCAGCTTATCTTCTCTCCAGCAGATGACCAGCTCAATTGAAGATACTTGCCAACATTGGGACTTGAGCTTAGCTCCAGCAACATTCCATTTCCTCAGAAACATTTAATAGGGGGAAGTCACACATTTAGTTTCATGATCCTAATGACATGCTGTGTCCTTTAGGCAAACTCAACTGCCACATGCAATGAGCATTTACAGTAAGGAAGGTGGGTAAGGGACAGAAAGCAGAAAGGGTGAATCTAGTCAGCTCTATCTATATGTCATCTTATCTTCAAATAAAGAACCCACACTATTGTTTCACCAATTCTTGTGCATGATTGGTATGTTTGCGGCCAAGAGAAGAATAATGGCCATTAAGTGACCCATTAACGGCTATTGTTTATTGGATTCAAATTTCACCACCTGTTGTAATGGGATTTGAACCCAGGTCCCCAGAGCTTTACCCTTACCAGCCCAGTGACAATACCACTATGGCACCATCTCCCCATTGGCAAGGCTGCTTTCTTGCCACTTATTGCCAATTCGGGCAAAATCACTGCCAGCTGACTGTTTCCCACATGTGACCTGAAGTCAGGTCCTGAACAAACACACCTAAATTCTGTCCAATAAGTGGGGAAAGGGGCTGAAGTAACTCCTCAAGAGGCCAGTGTCCCTTCACCAGCTTCCCTTTATTTACAAACTCAATTCCACTCCTAAGAGTGCTTCAGGTACACAGTCAGAATCCGGAATGTCAGTAGCCCTGGCACTCCCATGGTGAGGCTCCCTGATTGGGCAGGCAATCATTACCTCAATCAGGGAACTCATACTCCAAGAGGCCAACTTCATGGGCCTCGTTGCGGTCATTACATGGGCAGTAATTGTTAAAGAACAAACAGCATGACTCACTGTAAGGGCAAGATTTTTAACTCCCCCAAAACCCGTTCAATTACACAGACTTAAAATCGGGCCCCAAGTTCCAAATTCCATCAGTCACTTTTCTTAGACTTATTGGCCGTGTGAATAGGTAAGTGGCTATCAGACAGATTTTCATATTTTGTCACTAAGACAATAACAAACAAACCACAGATAATGAGTGTCCAGATAACATTTCTTGAAGGAGATTTCAATTCTGTAAAGTAATTTATCTGTAATGTGCAAAGTACCTGTGACTTGTTCCCTCCAAGCACATTCACCATGACATCCATCACTGTCTCATGCATACCCAACACTCTCATTAAATTGGGATGTTGATAGAATACTTTGTTGTTCATGATATCCCTGAAGAAGAAAAAATAACACAAGACGGCAATAGTTGAAAAGAGAGATGTGCTGTCGAAACTTTTCACCAGGCACTCATCAGGACACATGCAAGAATACCAAATTTCAAACTATCACAACAAGTGGTGCTACAGAGAAAAGAGGTGCTGATTGGTTGGCAAGCTGACTTTGATTGGTCAAGGTGCCACCACGGCGAAAACAATGGGAAACAATATGCTCTCCGAGCTCTTAATTCAAGAAAAGCGAAAGGGTTGGATATGCTTACTTTGTTTGCAAGGAATGGGTCCTTGAGTATGAAAATATGTAACTTCTATCAAATGTACATTAGTATGTGCAGTGTGTAGTTTTGGTCTCCTGCATGCAGGTGCAGCAGGCGGTAAAGAAGGCAAATGGTATGTTGGCCTTCATTGCGAGAGGTCACAGAGTCATAGAGGTTTACATCATGGAAACAGGCTCTTCGGCCCAACTTGTCCATGCCGCCCTTTCTTTTTTAAAACCCCTAAACTAATCCCAATTGCCCGCATTTGGCCCATATCCCTCTATACCCATCTTACCCATGTAACTATCTAAATGCTTTTTAAAAGACAAAATTGTACCCGCCTCTACTACTACCTCTGGCAGCTTGTTCCAGACACTCACCACCCTCTGTGTGAAAAAAGTGCCCCTCTGGACACTTTTGTATCTCTCCCCTCTCACCTTAAACCTATGCCCTGTAGTTTTAGACTCCCCTACCTTTGGGAAAAGATATTGACTATCTACCTGATCTGTGTCCCTCATTATTTTATAGACCTCTATAAGATCACCTCTCAGCCTCCTACGCTCCAGAGAAAAAAGTCCCAGTCTATCCAGCCTCTCATAACTCAATCCATCAAGTCCTGGTCGTATCCTAGTAAATCTTTTCTGCACTCTTTCTAGTTTAATAATATCCTTTCTATAATAGGGTGACCAGAATTGCACACAGTATTCCAAGTGTGGCCTTACCAATGTCTTGTACAACTTCAACAAGACGTCCCAACTCCTGTATTCAAAGTTCTGACCGATGAAACCAAGCATGCCGAATGCCTTCTTCACCACTCTGTCCACCTGTGACTCCACTTTCAAGGAGCTATGAACATAGTTTGAGTACAGGAGCAGGGATGTTTCATACAGGGCCTTGGTGAGGCCACAGCTAGAATATTGTGCGCGGTTTTGGTCTCCTTTTCTGAAGAAGGATGTTCTTGCTCTCGAGGGAGTGCAGCGAAGGTTTACCAGGCTGATTCTGGGGATGATATATGAGGAGAGATTGACTAGGTTAGGATTGTTTTGCTGGAGTTCAGACGAATGACGGGGGAATCTCATAGAGACTTCTAAAATTCTAACAGGACTAGACAGGGTAGATGCAGGAAGGATGTTCCCAGTGGGTGGGGGAGTCCAGAACCAGGGGTCACGGTCTGAGGATTAGGGCAGACCATTTAGGATGGAGGTGAGGAGACATTTCTTCACCCAAAGAGTGGTGAGCCTGTGGAATTCATTACCACAGGAAGTAGTTGATGCCAAAACATTGAATGTATTCAAGAGGCGGCTGGATATAGCACTTGGAGCAAATGGGATCAAAGGTTATGGGGAGAAAGCAGGATTAGGTTATTGAGTTGGATGATCAATCATGATCGTGGTGAATGGTGGAGCAGACCCGAAGGGCCGAATGGCCTCCTCCTGCTCCTATCTTCTATGTTTCTATGTTACAAGCTTGGCTTAAATTGGTTGTAACTGAAATTAGCACTGGAGGACATAACTGAGCTGTGATTCACCTGAAGTAAGATTTTATTTAAAGCTAAAACTGATTTTCCTTTTGTCACCAATTCTCTCACTTTACCCCATTCGCTATGGAGGATGGTAGCCAGCATTCCTCTTGGACCTCACCCAAGAGATTACCTTCAGCTTGCCCTCTAGTTGACCAAACAGTATGGTCAGAATCGATCCTCATTTATCCTCCTGGCGCACTGCATAGTGATCAGGAGTCAGAGACGGATCAGTTCTGTCCTTCCTTAACTCAATGAAGATTAGACCAATTGTAGCACTCTCTCAGCTGACATCGGTTAACTTGCAATAGAAACATAGGACCAGGAGAAGGCCATTCAGCCCATCGCGCCTTGTAATATGAGCATGGCTGATTGGATACTTGCGTTTTACACCCACTAATCCCATAAATCTTTATGCTATTGTTCATCGGAAATCGATCAATCTCTGCTTTAAATATATTCATGATGTGGAGATGCCGGCGTTGGATTGGGGTGGGCACAGTAAGAAGTCTCACAACACCAGGTCAAAGTCCAACAGGTTTATTTGGAATCACAAGCTTTCGGAGCGTTGCTCCTTCATCAGGTGAGTGGACATTTTCAGTGACTGAGCTTCCACAGCCCTCTGGCGTAGAGAATTCCAAAGATTCACAACCCTCAGCAAGCAGGTATCAAAATAGACCAGATATCAGACGTGGGTTCTCTGTGATTCAGGTACTGACAAGATCTCCTTGCTGAGCCATGAGGAAGAGCTCTCTCAGTGACCTAACGTATACCTCTCTGCCAATGCTCATCCTTTACAGCTCTGCGCTTTAGAGTCCGACATTTCCTTAAGAGGGAAATCAGGATTCCGAAGCAATATTAATTTGGGAGCGGCTTTGCAGCAAAATGTAATCTTACGAAACATTTCTGTTTTGGGAGATGTGAGGCAAAACCTTTTTACTCAGAGGGTGGTGACGCTCTGGAATGCGCTGCCTGGGAGGGTGGTGGAGACGGGATGCCTCACATCCTTTAAAATTACCTGGATGAGCATTAGGCACGCCATAACATTCAGGGCTATGGGCCAAGTGCTGGCAAGTGGGAGTTCAGGTTTTCTCACATGCCAGTACAGACTCAATGGGCTGAAGGGCCTCTTCTGCACTGTAAGATTCAATGATTGATGTTTTAAAATAGCGGGCATTTCAAACTATAGCAGCCAATTAAAAAACATGTATAATATCCATACCCTAATCCACGAATCATAAGTGTTTCTTCTTCCCTGCCCATTCTCACACTGAGCAGGGATCGTATTCGGCCAAGGGAGACCAGGAGACTGACCGTTTCCTGGACGGAGGCTGCACTGATGGTATACGCTTTCCGCATGGCTTGGAGCAGCTCACCAATCGCATCGTACTGCCGCCGCAACAGACTAAACATGGTTTTAATCAGTTCCGGATCCTGAAGGTACGACTCCTGAGACCAGTGTACCATGGTCTGTGAGATCAGCTGTGTCAGGTTGGCTGAAATAGAGACAAATGCGTAATAATGTCATACACACAAAAGTCATTCCGACTATGACCGCGACATTCATGTCGCAAAACTCTTCACAAAATAAAAAGAGGCCTCAATTGTGACACACGATATTATTAAACTAGAAAGAGTGCAGAAAAGATTTACTAGGATGCTGCCGGGACTTGATGGTTTAAGTTATAAGGAGAGGGTGGATAGATTGGGACTTTTTTCTCTGGAGCATAGGAGACTGAGGGGTGATCTTATAGAGGTCTATAAAATAATGAGGGGCATAGATCAGCTAGATAGTCAACATTTTTCCCAAAGATAGGGGAGTCTAAAACTAGAGGGCATAGGTTTAAGGTGAGAGGGGAGAGATACAAAAGGGTCCAGAGGGGCAATTTTTTCACACAGAGGGTTGTGAGTGCCTGGAACAAGCTGCCAGAGGTAGTAATAGAGGCGGTTACAATTTTGTCTTTTAAAAAGTATTTAGACAGTTTCATGGGTAAGATGGGTATAGAGGGACATGGGCCAAATGCGGGCAATTGGGACTAGCTTAGGGGTTAAAAAAAAGGGCGGCATAGACAAGTTGGGCCGAGGGGCCTATTTCCATGCTGTAAACCTCTATGACGACAGTTTGTAAGAGGTGTCCATTGGTTAAAGGATATGTTTTAATCCGCCTTTTAAAGATGGAAAGAGATATTAATAAATGGAGGGAATTAGGAAGAGAATTCCGAAGTGCATGACTTTAATCTTCAATCCTTCTATTACTGATGGATAGCAGGAGCTGAAGGACCAATTCCAGAATAGGTCTGAGTCGCAGTGTTCAATGATTCGAAAAAACCTGCTGCGTTTGATTATGTCAGTCTGGTAACTGGTCTATGCTTACAGCATTTGATTGGTTAGGCCTGGGTGTTGACTCAGAGCAAGCAGACACCACAAAAAGAGTTGGAAGCTGCTAGATTTCCCCAGCCCAACACCCTGGCCTCTGACTCGCACACCCCGACCCCCACCCAGATGCCTTACCGCACCCCCCCCACCCCCCCACAAACAGTGATCTCCGACTCCCCGCACCGCCCATCGACTTTCCCACCTCGACCTCGGATTTCCCCAACCCAACTTCCAAACTCCGGACCCCTCAAGCCCCACCTCCCCCATGATTTCTGACACCTCTCAACCCGACCTTCGAACCCCACAGCACAACTTCCAACCACTACCCCGAACCTCCCACAACCTCTGACCCCCGCTCGCAACCTGCAATCCTCACCCCGGACCTCCGACACCGCCTCCCCATGAACTCCGACCCCTACCCAGCCTCTGACTCTCCACCCCCATCCCAACTTCCAACCCCCTGCCTCCCCCACGGCCTCCGACCCCCAATCACTCTGACCTCTGACCCCCACCCACCCCCGACCCTCGCATCTTCTTGACATCTGACTCTCTCACCCCTCCATGACCTTTAACCAAACCCGCCATTCATTCCACCACCCCTCTCTCAACCCCCAACACCCCCAAAGATCTGACCCTTTAAGGACACAAGGTGCCCGACAGTGATTTGTCACACTCCAATGGAGAGATCGTGGCCCTATTAACCATTCAGGTTTTGTTGATTCTATAAAGTATTATTCAACACTGTCTGTAAAATAAAAACACCACTATGCAAAATTCAGCTGCAAATCTAATCAGCACAACGCCCTGCAGAGTCAGCTGTACATGTCCACCCTCAAAGGGTAGATTACACACCGACATTCGGGACTTCACACTGGGAGATTGATGTTGTTGTGTGAACAGGAGTAAATGTTAACCATCGCAGCATGGGGTGGAACCCTCAGGGATTGCAGGCATCGCACCCCAAGGCGAACACGGACTTTTGCAGTTTGACTTCAAATGGAGTCAATACCGGCAATTTAAAAAAGATTTGATAGAAAATCATGAAAGTTAGCATTTTTCCTGAAGAATCATAAAATCCCCACAGAAGGAAGCCATTTGGCCCATCGAGTCTGTACTGACCACAATCCCACCCAGGCCCTATTCACGTAACCCCACATATTTACCCTGCTAATCCCCCTGAAGCTAGGCTCAATATAGCACGGCCAATCAACCTAATCCACACATCTTTGGACTGTGGGAGGAAACCGGAGCACCCGGAGGAAACCCACGCAGACACGAGGAGAATGTGCAAACTCCATACAGACAGTGACCCAAGGCTGGGATCGAACCCGCGTCCCTGGCTAACCACTGTGCCATCCTAATTAATTAATTAATTCCTCTTTTTTGCTAACAAAGATGAGAAGTTATATCTTGCATGTGCACTCTGAGCACTATAACACCATGACACACATGTGTCATAGGTGGCACGTGGCACAGTGGTTAGCTCTGCTGCCTCACAGCGCCAGGGACCTGGGTTCAATTCTGGCCTCATGTGACCTTTGGACTGTGGGAGAAAACCGGAGCACCCGGAGGAAACCCACACAGACCCGGGGAAAACGTGCAAACTCCACACAGACAGTCACCCAGGGCCGGAATGGAATCCGGGTCCCTGGCGCTGTGAGGCAGCAGTGCTGACCACTGTGCCGCCCTGCCGTGATGTAGCATCAACCAGTGGCAGCGGCTGGCTGGATGGATAGGGTTTGGAATTGTCACAGTCAGAAAAACAATTTATGCCGTGTCTCATTAAGTCGTACAGAATTTCATTTGTGAAGGACAGTCTCTCATTCAGCAGTCAGTAAGAAAGTAAGAAAAGCTGATCAATAAAGTAATCCCTGGATGTTGGCGGCACAATGATTAGCACTGCTGCTTCACAGCGCCAGGTATTGGGTCTGCACATTCTCCCAGTGTCTGTATGGGTTTCCTCCAGGTGCTCCGTTTTCCTCCCACAGTCCAAAGATGTGGGGGTTAGATGGATTGCCCCTAAATTGCCTCTGAGTGACTAGCTAGGATAAATACATAGGGTTAGGGGGATAGGGCCTGTGTGGGATTATTGTTGGTGCAGGCTCGATGGGCCAAATGGCCTCCTTCTGCACTGATTTGATTTATTATTGTCACATGTATTAGCATACAGTGAAAAGTATTGTTTCTTGCGCGCTATACAGACAAAACATACCATTCGTAGAGAAGGAAAGGAGAGAGTGCAGAATGTAGTGTTACAGTCATAGCTAGGGTGTAGAGAAAGATCAACTTAATGCGAGGTAGGTCCATTGAAAAGTCTGTAGGGATTCTATGATTCTCTGTAATGTTGCAAGAACTTCAACAGATTTCTGAATAACTGGAAAATCTTGAAAATTATTGATTGTCAAACAGTCAAATTGGCTTTCCAAATCTTCAGCAAACTTTCGTTAATTCATATGGTTCATTTATTCAATGCAGTGTAATTTTTAAAAAAATCTTATTGGAATTAACTGGGCTGCTGCTCCTCTGAAGAAAATACTTGGAAATTCATTGACCCCCGGTTAAAATTCATGTTATTATTTCAATCACCAATGTTGGCACTTACTGGGGGCTTTTTCTTCTTCTTCATTCGGTTTCTCCTCTACTTTCTTTGGCTTTCCTTTGATTTTATGGATGAGATAAAGTAACTTCCCCATCAGAGACTCATCCTTTTCTTCTTCCTCCTCTTCTTCATACGGAATTCCTAAAATTAGAATTAAAATTAGACGCCAGGAAGTACAGAGGACCAGAGGGACCTTGGCATCCATGTCCAATGATCCCTGAAGACAGCAGGACAGGTAGACAAGGTGGTTCGGAAAACAGGGGGGGGGAGGAATACTCGCTTTTATTAGCCAAGGCATAGAATATAAGAGCAGGGAAGTTATGATGGAACTGTACAAAACACTTGTTCAGCCACAGCTAGAGTATTGTGTGCAATTCTGGTCACCATACTATAGGAAGAATGTGATTTTTAAAAATTCATTCATGGGACATGGGTGTCGCTGGCTGGCCAGCATTTATTGCCCATCCCTGATTGCCCTTGGGAAGGTGATGGCGAGTGGCTTGGCCATTTCAGAGAGTCGTTTAGAGTCAACCACATTGCTGTGGCTCTGGAGTCACATGTCGGCCAGCCCAGGTAAGGATCTCCTCCCCTAAAGGACATTGATGAACCCGATGGTTTTTCCAACAATTGACAAGGGTTTCATGGTCATCAGTAGATTCTTAATTCCAGTTTTTAAAAATTGAATTCAAATTCCACCATCTGTCGTGGTGGGATTCGAACCCGGGTCCCCAGAACAGTCGAAAGGGTCCAGAGGAGATTCACGAGGGTGTTGCCTGGGCTGGAGCGTTTCAGCTATGAAGGGACGCTGGTTAGGCTGGGGTTGTTTTCCGTAGGCTGAGGGGGGGAGTGATCTAACTGTGGAAAATCATGAGGGGCATAGTCAGGGTAAATAGCAAGAAACGTTTCCCCTTAATAGAGGGGTTAATAACCAGGAGGCATAGATTTAAGGTAAAGGGCAGGAAAGTTTGAGGGAATTTCACCCAGAGGGTGGTGGGAATCTCGAACTCACTACCTGAAAGGGAAAGGCAGGAATGCACACAACATTTAAGAAACACTTAGATGAACACTTGAAATGCCATAACATACAAGGCTACTGACCAAGTGCTTGAAGATGGAATAGATAGTTGCTTGATGGATGGCATTGACACGATGGGCTGAAGGGCCTCTTTCTGTGCTGTATGACTCTATGATTCTATGAGAATGTGCTATGAGAACACTACAGTTCAGGCCATAATCACCATGTGTATGCAAAAAAACCCGGAAAATCTCCATTGCTGTAAAAGCAGTCCAAATTGCCCCAAAAAGGGGGCAAATTAGTTTGAGGAATACATGACTGTTTTCCACATTTAACCTTGCTTTACTGAAATATTCGTCGCGTATCTCATTTCCTCTCTGCCACATTTCACCCCAGCCCAATCCTGCAAAATGAGCCTTGGATCACCTCAATGTTATAATGAATTAGAACAAAATATTTCAAAACATGCAGGAGACTGTACCCCACCAAGTGTCGCTGCTGAAACGGAAATATGGCAGAAAGCTTTGTCATAAGCTTCATTTCTCAAACAATCAATAAATTAGCAACTTTAATCAAGACAAAAGGGCAGCATGATGAGAGAAATTTGGATAAATAACAATTATTTTGGACATTGTGTCAAAGTGGGCAGATGGACCATGAGCTGCTCTGTGATCAACACACTCAGTCTAGCCTGTAGATGCCGGTTGTTCTGTTGTTGTGACTTCCAACCTCTTCTGATTACAGCCAAACCATAGGGCAACTAGCACAGGGGCATCAGACCATACGATATAGGGATAGAATGAGGCCATTCAGCCCATCAAGTCTGCTTAGCCATTCAATCATGGCTGATAAGTTTCTCGACCCCATTGTCCCACCTTTTCCCCGTAACCTTTGATCCCCTTACCAATCAAGGACCTATCGATCTCTGCCTTAAATGCACTCAATGACCTGGCCTCCACGGCCTTCTGTGGCAATGAATTCCACAGATTCACCACCCTCTGACTGAAGAAACTCCTCCTCATCTCGGTTCTAAAGGGTCGTCCCTTTACTCTGAGGCCGTGCCCTCCGACCCTAGTCTCTCCTACTAAAGGAAAGATCTTCCCCATGTCCACTCTGTCCAGGCCTCCCAGTATTCTGTAAGGCATAGGTGAACTGTGCAGCTCCTGACAATTGAACTGACAGTTCTTCACCAATAAGCAATGATAAGGAATTTACTGTTTCTACATCAAGGTTAGACCTCACTTTTGGTGATGTTCCAGTGTGATCGCAAGGCTGCAAACACACGTACAGAAACAATGTTAAGACACTTTGCTGAACTGTAAGTAAATGAGCTCACTGCATACTTGGATGAGATTGCACCGTGGTGACCTATAAGTGTCCTACTGCGTTCAAAATGATTGGTTGAATAAAGGTTGATTACATCCCCAGGAAGGGTATAAATAACTTGCCGGTTCTGTTTCATGAGCCTATAATGTTCCTGTATTAAAATCACTACAACCTGTTAATGGGCTGCTAACGTTTAGCACGCCATATACGAATTGGGTTTGAGTATGATCACGCTCCTTCCCCACCTCGACCTCCAACTTATTGGGGAAATACTGCAAGAATCGACCTAAATCTTGAAAATGGACTGAGATATTGGAGAAAGACAAGAAATCATGGTGGTTAGCACTGCTGCCTCACAGCGCCAGGGCCCCAGGTTCGATTCCCGGCTTGGGTCACTGTCTGTGTGGAGTCTACACGTTCTCCCCGTGTCTGCGTGGGTTTCCTCCGGGTGCTCCAGTTTCCTCCCACAGTCCGAAAGATGTGCTGGTTAGGTGCATTGGCCATGCTAAATTCTCCCTCAGTGTACCCGAACAGGCGCCAGAGTGTGGCGACTAGGGGATTTTCGCAGTAACTTCATTGCAGTGTTAATGTAAGCCTACTTATGACACTAATAAATAAATTTAAACTGAAATGTTGCAACAGAGAAAGAGAGAGAGAAAGAGAGGAATCAACTCAGGATATTAATATATCTTTCTTGTTCCTTTTCCAGGTGTTTAATAAATGTGAGGAACCTCTCCTGTGAAGGAAGCAATACTAAAATTTTGGATGAACTGAGGGACTAATAACATTTTTTAATGCTTTTCTTAAAGTTACAAAGCCAATGCTCAGATTGGACCAGGCAAATCTAAATCCATCTCCTTGCTTGCTCCAAAAACCAAATTCAAAATCCAATTCATGGCCCCCACAAGAGGGACAAGATCCAAGGTGACAGGATCATAGGATCCTACAGGACAAATGGAGATCATTCGGCCCATCGGGTCTGTATCCCTATATCCCCATGCATTTACCCTGGCTAGTCTCCCTGACACTAAGGGGCAATTTATCATGGCCAATCCACCTAACCCACGCATTTTTGGACTGTGGGAAGAAACTGGAGCACCCGGAGGAAACCCACGCAGACACGGGGAGAATGTGCAGACTCCGCAGAGACAGTGACCCAAGCCAGGAATCGAACCCAGGACCCTGGTGCTGTGAGGCAGCAGTGCTAACCACTGTCCCACCGTACTGCCCAGCATTGCACCCCATCCTGGGTTCAATCTGATACTCGATCTGAGCCAAAAGGCCGAGAAGCAACTGAACTATTCAGTGACTTTTTACACTGCAGCCTGTGTTTAGGATGATTGAGTTAACATAAACTGTGATGAAGTTAAGGGAGTGTTTATTTGCAACACAAGTGGGTAGGATTGGGATTTCTGACTGGTCCCACTGGAGGACAGGACACAGCCTGTAGTTTGTCTGGAATGTGAAATTTGGTCGTGCAATCTGATGTAGAGAAAGTCAGGGTCTTTGTATTGTATAATTTGATCCAGTTATTGTTACACAGACTTTGAAACTGAGAGTGTTGGCATTACTGCCTTCAGGGAACAGCCAGACTGTACACCCTTGGGCTAGGGGTGCTCACACTCACATGTTCACAGGATATATGATGCACTCACACTCCCGTGTTCAGGGAACACGAGACACTCACACTCGTGTGTTCAGGGAACATGAGGCGCTCACACTCCCGTGTTCAGGGAACACAAGAGGCTCACACTCCCGTGTTCAGGGAACATGAGGTGCTCACACTCCCGTGTTCAGGGAACACAAGAGGCTCACACTCCCATGTTCACAGGACGTGAAGCACTCACACTCCCGTGTTCAGGGAGGATGTGGAGATGCCGGCGTTGGACTGGGGTGAACACAGTAAGCGTTTTAACAACACCAGGTTAAAGTCCAACAGGTTTATTTGGTAGCAAACACCATTAGCTTTCGGAGCACTGCTCCAAATGGTGTTTGCGACCAAATAAACCTGTTGGACTTTAACCTGGTGTTGTTAAAACTCTTTCAGAGAGGATGGCAGGATTTCAAAATGAAAACTTTAAATTTGAGACGGCGCTGGATAAGGAGCCAATGTTGTTCAGTGAACATGAAGCTAATAGGTGAATGGTGCTCGCTGTGAGTTAAAACAGTTCAAAGGTGTGCAAGTTTGGTGGATTGGCCATGCTAAATTGTCCCTTAGTGTCCAAAGATGTGCAGGTTAGGGGGATTGGCCATGCTAAATTGCCCCTTAGATTCCAAAGGTGTGTACGTTAGGGGGATTGGCCATGCTAAATTGCCCCTTAGTGTCCAAAGTTATATAGGATAGGGGGATTAGCGGGGTATATATGTGGGGTTATGGGGATAGGCCCTGGGTGGGAACCTCTGTCAGAGAGTCGGTGCAGGCCCGATGGGCCGAATGGCCTCCTACTGCGCTGGAGGGATTCTAGATCACTCGAATACATGCAGCAGAGTTTTTGATGAGCTCAGGTGCGTTGAGTGTGAAAGATGGGAGGCTGGCCAGGGGAATGTTTGAACAAGCGACTCTGGCAAAAAGCATATAAATGCAACGTTGATCGGAATATGCTTTGAAGGAGACCAAACAACACAATGATTTCAGAGACGAAGGAGGTGCAATGCTACCTCAGAAGACATACAAAGATTCATCAGCACCGCTGATTGTGGACTGACCTCCCCCGATAATCATACTCAGGGATTATGAGAAATGTCTTCAGTGCCATCTGCTCTGGGGATCTCCAGACAAATTAAAGAACTGAGATTGTTCTTCATTCACTGTGTTGCTATTGCATGGAGATTCCATTTTCCATTCAACCGAATCAATGTAACAGAGCACTTTTTAAAACAATTCATTTTGTGGGACATGTGTGTCGCTGGCTGGCCAGCGTTTATTGCCCATCCCTAGTTGCCCTTGGAGGGCAGTTGAGAGTCTACAACATTGCTGTGGCTCTGAAGTCACATGTCGGCCAGACCAGGTAAGGACGGCAGATTTCCTTCCCTAAAGGGACATTAGTGAAACAGATAGGTTTTTGATTTGATTTATTATTGTCACATGTATTAGCATACAGTGAAAAGTATTGTTTCTTGCGCGCTATACAGACAAAGCATACCGTTCATTGAGAAGGAAATGAGAGAGTGCAGAATGTAGTGTTACAGTCATAGCTAGGGTGTAGAGAAAGATCAACTTAATGCAAGATAAGTCCATTCAAAAGTCTGGCAGCAGCAGCAGGGAAGAAGCTGTTCTTGAGTCGGTTGGTACGTGACCTCAGACTTTTATATCTTTTTCCTGACGGAAGAAGGTGGAAGAGAGAATGCCCGGGGTGCGTGGGGCCCTTAATTTTGTACCCGGGTCCCCAGAACATTCAGGATCAACAGCCTAGCGATAATGCCACTGGCCCATCGCCTCCCCATGATGTAACATCTGTTGCCTCGGCCAGTCCACTTGCCACAGATGTAAAAAGTAAGTGACAGTCGCCACACTAACAAGAGGAATCCCGGAGATGTTTCCCTCTAGAAAAGGAGGCATCAGCTGAACAGGACCCAGAGTTTTTATTCCACGTGGCAAGTTTCCCGGGAGTTCAGTCTACTATACATGGTGTTCATATGGCTTGTCAATCCAACATTGTGCATGGGTACCGCAATGCAGCAAACATGCTATTCCTGTCGGCAGGGTTACCTCCTTTATATTCATACTGACCCTTTCTTAGTGTCAACAAATGGAACAAGATGGCTTTGAGCTGACAAGTTAAATGTGTCGTCATACGGAGATGAATCACAATGTGTAATTTTTAACTTGATGAAAAGCTTATATTAGGAGTTACCAACGTCAATTCTGAAGGGTAGCACTCTTGACTGAACAGACCGCTATCTTTTATAAACTATTTTACCGTTCCGTTGAATCTTTTTGTAGTTATTTTCTTCATTTTTCATGAGTTGTTTTTTTTTCCCCCACAGTCCAAATTCATTGATTTATTAATTTGGCAAGGGGACATGGTAATAGTATCCGCTCTCTATAAATAACCACCATTACGTGGCTCAAGTGAGAGGAGTTGGATTGGCACACCCTGGCTCCTCAGTGTTTTATTACTCACCGCAGTGTGTTTGAAGGTCATCATGGAAGTCACACAGCTCTTCCCGCATGTCTTCAGGGCAAGTGGAATCATCATCATTCCTAAAGTTCAGCAACATATTAATCTGCAGGGAAATATTACAGTTCAAAATTAAATGGAAGTACGAAAATAAATCATAGAATCATAGAATCCCTACAGTGCGGAAGGAGGCCATTGGCCCATCGAGCCTGCACTGACCACAATTCCATCCAGGCCCTATCCTCATAACGCCACATATTTACCCTGCGAATCACCCTGACACAAATGGACAATTTATCATGGCCAATCCGCCTAACCAGCACATCATCGAGTCTGCACCGACCAGAATCCCACCCAGGCCCTATTACCGTAACCCCACATATTTACCCTGCTAATCACCGGACAATAGGGTCAATTTAGCATGGCCAATCTGTGGTGGACCTCAGTTGTGCCTTTGTCCTATATGGACCACCGTTGTGTGTGTTTGTCATACCTGGACACATCCCCTTCCAGTTTGGTTCCTCCCCTCAGCACCTAGTATAAAGGTGGCTGTCTCCTCCCCCTTGTTCAGTCCAGGTCGGCTATTTGTTGGGATCTGCTCCTGATTCTGTTGTGAATAAAAGCCTACACTTATATTGGCATATCGGTAGTCTTTCGCCTTATTGATAGCGCATCACAATCCACCTAACCTGCACATCTTTGGACTGTGGGAGGAAACCGGAGCACCTGGAGGAAACCCATGCAGACACGAGGAGAACTTGCAGACTCTGCACTGACAATGACCCAAGCCAGGAATCAAACCTGGGTCCCTGGTGCTGTGAGGCAGCAGTGCTAACCACTGTGCCACCATGCCGCCATTTGGGAACATTGACTTTAGGAAAGTGAAAAACATTTATTTTATCTTTCCCGAACTGTTAGCTGTCGTCTGTATAATTCTGACCCGTAACAGAGCCCAACCAGAATAGAATCCCAGAAAAATATTGCATGGAAGGAGGCCATTCAATCCATCATACCTCAACTGGCTCCTTGAAGGAACTACTCAATGACTATTGACCAGAAACTTAATGGGACCAGCCACGTGAATACTGCAGCTAAAAAAGCAGCTCATAATCTCCCCTGTTCTTTCTGCCTTGCCCAATATTTTAGCCAATTTCCTTTGGAAAGTTACTCTTTGAATGTGCTTGCACCAAACCTTTCAGGTTGTAACAACAACTTGCCCATGGCCACTGCCTGCCCAGGGGGACCTTCTGTGTTGCGAATAGTGCAAGCGGTGTGAGGCAGCCCCCGGATGGAATTTGACACTCAGGGCTTTGCAGGGTTCCAGCGGATGAGGGTTTTACTGGGATGAATGGCTAAGCTGCCATTCTAGTGTCAATGCACACTCGAAACGAGTTCGCACTCTTGCTGCATTGTGCTGTCTGCATTCAAAAAGATTCAATTCAGAACTTCCTGATCACCAGGGTGGCACAGTGGTTGGCACTGCTACCTCACAGCACCTCCACAGGGACCCGGGTTTGATTCCCAGCTTGGGTCACTTGTCTGTGTGGAGTTTGCACGTTCTCCCCGTGTCTGCGTGGGTTTCCTCCGGGTGCTCCAGTTTCCACCCACAACCCGAAAGATGTGCTGGTTAGATGCATTGACCATGCTAAATTCTGCCTCAGTGTACCCAAACAGGCATCAGAGTGGGGGTTTTCACAGTAACTTCATTGCAGCGTTAATGGAAGCCTACTTTTGACACCAATAAATAAACTTTAAACTTATTAGCTGAGGAAGGCTAGTCTTGAACTGTTCGGAATCAACAGCCCTCTCTTCATTTACATCAGAGAACCGCCGCCAGGGTGAAGGATGCCGGGGTGAGAAGGCCGTAAGGTAAATGCAGCCTCTCCGTTTACAGGAAGGACTGACGTCACCTGTTCCTGAGGAGGTGAGCGGAACTCTTTGGTCTTCTTGGCAGTCAAGGCTGCTGACATGTTGAAGGCTAGCATCAGTTCATCGTATCGGAACTTTTGGTTCCTCTGCAGCTTTGCAACAAACTTGTCTGCGAAAGAAACAATGGCTTCAACTCGATGACGGAGCTCACAGTCACAGAAGTAGTGCAGCAGTTCACACATCTGAAAAACAAAACAAATCACCTTCTTTTCCGAAAGACCTTATGTTTCTAAACAACAAACACATTTTAATTACAATTTCACACACATACATCATAAAGACATATAAGAACGTAAGAATTAACAGCAGGAGTAGGCCATCTGGCCCCTCGAGCCTGCTCCGCCATTCAATAAGATCATGGCTGATCTTTTTGTGGACTCAGCTCCATTCACCATAACCCTTAACTCCTTTACTGTTCAAAAATTTATCTATCCTTGCCTTAAAAACATTCAATGAGGTAGCCTCAACTGCTTCACTGGGCAGGGAATTCCACAGATTCACAACCCATTGTGTGAAGAAGTTCCTCCTCAACTCAGTCCTAAATCTGCTCCCCTTTATTTTGAGGCTATGCCCCCTAGTTCTAGTTTCACCCGCCAGTGGGAACAACTTCCCTGCTTCTATCTTGTCTAATCCCTTTATAATCTTATACGTTTCTATAAGATCTCCCCTGATATAAATATGCATATATAATATATTATATATATAAATATATTCATACACAGGGACCTTTTCTCAGGTACATAGCTATACATTGGCTGATTGAATGGAGCAACATGTTGCTTCAATTGTTCGTAATAGGCAGAGAATAGAGCGTATTCAACCAGCCCACACAAAACAGAACATCTATTGTTAAATGCGGTTCAGTGATTGGAAAGCACAGGCTGCACAATCCTAAGTGTGCTTCAAGCAATTCAAGATAATCACTCACGCTCGCAACGTGGCTCATTAATTGAGTCATAGAGGTCTGCAGCACAGACAAAGGCCATTCAGCCCATCAAGTCTGTGCCAAAGACAAACCACCCAACTATTCTAATCCCACTTTTCAGCACTTGGTCCATTGCCTTGTCTGCCTCGGCATCGCAAGTGCATATCTAAATACTTTTAAAAATATTATAGGGGTCTCTGCTTCCACCACCCCCTCAGGCAGTGAGTTCCAAACTCCCACCACCCTCTGGGTGAAATTTCTTTCCCTCACATCCCCTCCTGCCCCTTACCTTAAATCTCTGCCCCCTTGTCATTGACCCCTCCACCAAGGGGAAAAGTTTCTTCCTGTCCACTCAATCTGTGCCCCTCATAATTTTATACATCTCAATCATGTCCCACATCAGTCTCCTCTGCTCCAAGGAAAACAACCCCAGTCTATCCAAACTCTCCAGCCCAGGCAACATCCTGGTAAATCTCCTCTGCGCCCTTTCATAAGACCATAAACCATAAGACATAGGAGCAGAATTAAGCCACTCGGCCCATCCACTGTGCTCCACCATTCAATCATGGCTGATATTTTTCTCATCCCCATTCTCCTGCCTTTTCCCTGTAATCCCTGATCCCCTATTAATCAAGAACCTATCTATCTCTGTCTTAAAGACACTCAATGACCTGCCTTCCACAGTCTTCTATTTTCTACCTTTCCAGTGCTAACCACCAACATCATTTCTCAAACAGAGTTGACTTTCTCTGATAAATTGTTGCGATTGTTGAAAATTTGGCATTCTGTGTTTAGCCTATCAAGTGCAAGACCTTGGAGACGTGCCTTTCTTTTCAACGGGAATCTAAACCTTACTGATGTGATGATCCTTCTTACCCAACTGTTCACCCCTCCATGGACACTTAGCCTACCTCACTTCCCAGAACCTGACCCAGCAATGCTTCCTTTATAGACGGACTGAGAACATATTGGTCAAGGAAGATTTTCCGAACACATTTCAGAAATTCTTACCCTTTAACTTTATTTCAACTGGGGTATTTGTGTAATTAAAGTCCTGCTGTATTGCCAGTCAATAATTCCTGCATGTTATTGTGTTTTCCCTGAAGATTTGCTCCTCTTTCTGCCACGATTTAGAGGCCTATAGAATAGCTCCCCCTCCCACAACACCCTCCTTCCCCTCATTCCCCCTTCCCCTGCATCTTGTAGCTTTCTTTCCTTGCTGTTTATTGGTAATTTTGGCTTGACTCCTGCTCACTGGTGTTGCCTGTAGCATTCTGCTGTTCAGCATTCCTGGTCCTCGCCGTAGTTGTGGCAAGTCCTTAGCTCAACCCCTCTCATGTCCAATGCCTTGCTGTTCCGGATATACTTTCCCCACTAACCCTGGTACTCATTGCTCTTTCCTTTGGCTGTACTGAGCATTTATTTCCCTTCAAAGCACAGCCCATCCCTGGGGTCCTGGCCTTCTGCGTCACACCTTCTGGACTCTGCCCCCCTGCAGCGTGTCCAGCCTTTCTTTTTGCCACTTCTAGGATGAAGCCGCTCTTGTCTTTCCACCTGTCACCCCTGCTCCCATCATTTTCCTGCCGGTCCTTTCCTCAAATGATTTAATTTCTACTCAAATCCGCCTTCATGGATTATGGCCTGAACTTTCCGACTGTTCACGATGGTGGGATCTTCTGGTCCTGCAGACGACGCACCCCCCCCCCCCCCCGCCCCCCCCGGCAACATGGGGTGGAGCCAATGGGAAATCCCATCGATAGCAGCAGGACCACAAGGTCCCAAACTGGCCAATGGCGCGCCACCTCCCGCTGTGAGAAAGACACCCTGGGGAGGCGAGGGCATCCGGCACTATATTCACAGCCACCGTAACCAGTTCCCAAATAAATAAATTTAATTCAATTCTACTTTAATCAATCTTTAGTCCAACCTTGGTCAATTGTCGCTTCTTGTTCAATGAAATTTGATTCAGAAACAGAAAATGCTGGAAAATCTCAGCAGGTCTGACAGTATCTGTGGGGAGAGAATAGAGCCAACGTTTCAAGTCTAGATGAAACATTGGCTCTGTTGTCTCTCCACAGATGCTGTCAGACCTGCTGGGATTTTCCAGCATCCGCAGTATTTTGCATTTATCCTGCATTCAATACTGTACTTAGGGGAAAATCCATTGTGTTAAAAACCCCTCATTTCTTAATTTGTGCAAATCTGTTCAATTAATCTAATTGTTAACTGCTCCTCTTTTCCCCATGATTTAGAGGTCTATAGAATAGCCTCCCCCCACTCCTCCCACAACACCCTCCTTCCCCCGCATCCTGTCGCTTTCTTCCCTTGTTGTTTATACGTAATTTTGGCTGGCCTACTGCTCACTGGTGTTGCCCGCCTGTAGCATTCTGCTGTGCAGCATGGGTGGCACGGTAGCACAGTGGTCAGCACTGCTGCTTCACAGCGCCAGGGATCTGGGTTCGATTCCCAATTTGGGTCACTGTCTGTGTGGAGTTCACGCATTCCCCCCGGTGTCTGCGTGGGTTTCCTCCGGGTGCTCCGGTTTCCTTCCACAGTCCAAAGATGTGCGTGTTAGGTGGATTGGCCGTGCTAAACTGCCCCTCAGTGTCAGGGGGACTAGCAAGGGTAAATGCTTAGGGTTATGGGGATCAGGCCTGGATGGGATTGTGGTTGGTGCAGACACGATGGGCCGAATGGCCTCCTTCTGCACTGTAGAATTCTATAACTGTACATTACCTTTACTTTAGTGGGTAGTGTTTGTGGGAACTTTGATCCATTAAACAGCCATTTTATTTAACTTGCTTAAATTTTCAGGGAAGATCCTTGCAGCAAATATTAACTTACTTTTATTTATTTTTATTCATACATGGGACATGGGTGTCGCTGGCAACGTCCGCATTTACTGCCCATCCCTAATTGCCCTTGAACTGAGTGGCTTGCTGGGCCATTTCGGAGGGTATTTAAGAGTCAACCACATTGCTGTGGCTCTGGAGTCACATGTTGGCCAGACCAGGTAAGGACAGCAGATTTCTTTCCCTGGAGGACCTTAGCGAAGGTAATGGCTTCAATCAGGCCACTGAGGTTGGCGTATTGGAATATGAACTCCCTGATCAAGGATCCAATTGATGGGCCAATCAGGGAGTCTATTCCTTGTCGCTCCTTCATCAGGTGAGTGACTCACCTGATGAAGGGGCAGCGCTCCGAAAGCTTGTGCTACCAAATAAACCTGTTGGACTTTAACCTGGTGTTGTGAGACTACTTACTGTGCCCACCCCACTCCAACGCCGGCAACGCCACATCATTGTATTTAACTGGGAGTGTCAGTTCCTCTGGCACTCCCGAAGGTAGACTGCTGACTGATGGCACTCTGTGCACTGCTGTTGGAATTGTAAATAAAAGGATTTTGGTGAAGGAATTTCTGCCTCCAAAGACTTATTACAGTGAACCAGATGGGTTTTTACGACTATTGATGCTGATTTCATGGTCACTGTTAGACTTTTAATTCTAGATTTTTTTTTACTGAATTCAAATTTCAACATCTGCCATGCTGGAGATTTGAACAGTAAGATTTGGACAGTAAGAAGAACAGTAAGTGGGATTTGGACCCAGGTCTCCTCGGTCTCTGGATTACTAGTCCAGTGACAATACCACTACATCATTGCCTCCCTCTCAGTTTCTCAAGACCTCCCATCAATTTGACTGAGGGTCCTCAAGATTAAAGGCGCAGTTGCATACATTTACCACAGGGTGGAGGAAATGGCACGGTGCAGAGTTTGGTACCTGGAGTTTAACAGGCTCTGGTAAACTCTTCTCCAGCAATCCTTTCAAAGGGGACTGGGCTGCTTGAGTTGGTTCTTCGCCGGCCTCGACGGCCTTCTCTTCGTTCTTGCTGGCCATCTCCTTTTCGGTTTTGTCCTCCTCTGCCACCTTGTCTTGGTGCTCGCCGAACAGATCCGAGTCAATCAGCAGCAGGATGTTCTGGACGTCATTGTCGTCAAACATGCCTGTGATCAGCATGGTTTTCACCAGCTTGAGGATGGGGACCAGCTGGAACTCCACGCTCCCCCCCACAGGATCTCTGATGTGTGGCCCGCCTCCAGTCACCGATTCCGTCAGCATCTCGATTGCTTTCACTTTCAGGATGTCGAACGGTAGCTTGGGGCTGTACTGCTGCTTGTTCTCGCTGATGCTCACAAAATTTGGCATCGAGAAGTTCAAGCAAGGCCTCAAACAGGTGCTGAGTCCGACCCCGGGGAGGCCGTGCGTCCGACCTTCAGTCGGGAATAACGTGATACTCCTGGTCTCATCGGTCACCGGAATGATGAATTCATTGTTCATTATTAACCTGGCTTCTTTTGCTGATTCCAAGTGAATGCTTAAGAGAAGGTCGTAGAATCCTCCACGCAGAAGCCCTGGAAGGAATTTGTCCTCGATTGTATACAGCAGTTGAGCTTGATCGATGTGGCTACACAGTGCGTGGGCAACACGATTATTCCCCACAGCGCAGAGAGCACAGTAGAGTTTGAGCGTGTGGTAATGAAACTTCATGAGCTCTTGATTTTCAGCCAGCTCCAGAATATCTATACACCTGAAAAGTTCCAGGAAGACAAAATGTCACCATCTAGCCAAAAAGTAAAATACATTTTTGAAAACATGTGAACAAAAGGAATAAGATGAATAATGGGGGAGTGTGCAGCAGTGTCCTTGTGGACCAGTCGCTGAAGGTAAGCATGCAGGTGCAGCAGGCGGTAAAGAAGGCAAATGGCATGTTGGCCTTCATTGGGAGAGGTTTCGAGTACAGGAGCAGGGATGTGTTGCAATTATACAGGGCCTTGGTGAGGCCACACCTAGGATATGGTGTGCAGTTTTGGTCTCCTTTTCTAAGGATGTTCTTGCTCTCGAGGGGGTGCAGCGAAGGTTTACCAGGCTGATTCTGGGGGTGGCGGGACTGATGTATGAGGAGAGATTGACTAGGTTAGGATTGTTTTCGCTGGAGTTCAGATAAATGAAGGGGGGATCTCATAGAGACTTATAAAATTCAAACAGGACCAGACAGGGTAGATGCAGGGAGGATATTCCCAATGGTGGGTAAGTCCAGAGCCAGGGATCACAGTCTGAGGATTCGGGGTAGACCATTTAGGATGGAATGTGGAGACATTTCTTCACCCAGAGAGTGGTGAGCCTGTGGAGTTCATTACCACAGGAAGTAATTGATGCCAAAACATTGAATGCATTCAAGAGGCGGCTGGATGTAGCACTTGGGGCGAATGGGATCAAAGGTTATGGGGAAAAAGGAGGATTAGGTTATTGAGTTGGATGATTAGCCATGATCGTAATGAATGGCGGAGCAGGCTCGAAGGGCCAAATGGCTTCCTCCTGCTCCTATCTTCTATGTTTCTATGAAATTCAACTATCCCAGTTGGTTGTCATGGGTTTGAGTCATTATTTTCCTAGATAGCAAAAATAAAACATCACAACATCTGAACAGAAATCATCAAGATCGATGCTACATTACAGAAATGGATGAAGCTGCAATGATGAGGTTTAGTTAACTCCGTTGATAGCGGAGGGGGAGTGTGGGCTCCTCCCTATTCCAAACCACTTCAATGAGGGGGTGAAACCACAGGCTGTCAATCAGGATTAGACTCTGTCGACACTGCGGTCAGGTTCAACGAGGGGCGTGAGGTGCAGTCAGTCGTGAGGGCCTGTACGAAAGGCTACCCGCTGAGATCCCGCTGGCGCAGCGGGTGATAGCAACTGCTATTTGCCTCATGCTGCCAGCCCGCTAATTGTATTTAGAATCATACAATCCCTACAGTGCAGAAGGAGGCCATTCAGCCCATCGAGTCTGCACCGACAACAATTCCACCCAGGGCTTGCCTACGTAACCCTACGAATTTCCCCTTCTAAGCCCCCTGACACTAAGGGTCAATTTAGCATGGCCAATCCACCTAACGTGCACATCTTTGGACTGTGAGAGGAAACCGGAGCACCCGGAGGAAACCCCATGCAGACACGGGAAGAACGTGCAAACTGCGCACAGACAGTGACCCAAGCCGGGAATGGAACCCGAGTCCCTGGTGCTGTGAGGCAGTAGTGCTAACCACTGTGCTACTGTGCCGCCCAATGTGTATTTAAATGTGTGGTGTTTGAATTCGCGGCCGGTTCCTGTCCGCTATGGCCTGGGAGGGTTTGGCGCCTGGTGCAAAATGGATTTTTCCGCCCAAATCCCGATTCTCTGGGCCATTGCGATTTGCGATTGGAGCTAGTGGGTGAATCCCCCCGATATTTATATCTACATACACACACACATTATATACCCAGGGCACTATGTGTGTTTTTATATATGTTATATTATATAAACCTCCCTGCCTGTGATATATATCTATGTTGGGAGCCTGGGGTGCATACTACCCCTTTAAGAGTGCAGGTCAAGTGATCCCTCAGGCAGGGCTGGCTCCTTCCAGGGTGGACCCTGGTGAAGCAGTCTATGTCCTGAATGTAGGGCAGTGCGCACCTATAATAAAGTGTTCCCCAGCGTTCAAGTTAAGAAGCCTACTTTGTGGGCACTTTACCCTGATAAGTACGTCCATAATACGGCCCATCTCCACCTCTGCCCCCCACCCCTCTCTCACTCTGGGGGGCCACGGTGATTTACAGCCCTTAGCATGGGGTCCGCACGGGAAAAGATTTGGGATGCAGCAGGCGAGTGTGATTTGCCCGTTATGTTCAGGAGTCAGTAAAATCGACCTGAATGAACATCGCAGCAGACTTTGGCCAGATTTCATATTAATCACGCAAGCAAACAGAGATTCACTGCTCCACTTTCTCCAATAGGTGATGATGTGAACAGACGGTGAAGCTGAGAGCTCCATTAGCTGCTCACACTGTAGACTGTGAACAACTACAGGAGGCAAATGGGAAGTGGAGACTTTAGGAGGCTCCATTCAGCTGCTGTGTTTAATATGAGATCAGGTCACATTCTGTTCTTCACATTGCCCGCATTGTCTTTGCTGCAACTTCAACTTTTGTTTGGACGCAGCTATATCTGTTAAACAAAATGGGCTTTTAACGATTCGGTCAGTATGGAACGACACTAAATAACTGGTGGATTTCATGTGCCTTTGTCATTGATGCCCATGACGATGGCAAAGGTTCAGCGTCATTTGTCCAACATAGCACCTCTGTGCGGGATGGGCGGGGAGGGTATAAAAAGGTTATTTATTAGTGTCAGAAGTAGGCTTACATTAACACTGCAATGAAGTTACTGTGAAAATCCTCTCGTCGCCACACTGTTTGGGTACACTGAGGGAGAATTTAGCACGGCCAATGCAGCTAACCAGCATGTCTTTTCGACTGTGGGAGGAAACCGGAGCACCTGGAGGAAACCCACGCAGACACGGGGAGAACGTGCAGACTTCACACAGACAGTGACCCAAGCCGGGAATTGAACCGGTGTCCCTGGCGTCGTGAGGCAGCAGTGCTAACCACTGCGTCACCGTGCCACCAGGTACCACTCAGGTACATTGAGGGAGAATTTAGCATGGCCAATGCACCTAACCAGCACATCCTTTGTACCGTGGGAGGAAACCGGAGCACCCGGAGGAAACCCACGCAGACACGGGGAGAACGTGCAGACTCCACACAGACAGTGACCCAAGCCGGGAATTGAACCCAGGTCCCTGGCGCCGTGAGGCAACAGTGCTAACCACTGTGCCACTGTAAGTGATGGTGTTTTCAGAAGTTCGAGGTAGACTGACCTATTCTCCTCGGGAATATGCAGGGCCACCATCTGCAATGGTTCGAGGCTCTGCACCACCCAGCCATGGTGATCGCTGATCCGTGCTGTCTCGACCTTGAGGAATTCATTGGGCATTCGACTCCACTGGACTGGAATGATCATCTGCACATCAAGCCGGGGAGGACACTGCGGAACAGGATTCTTTTCTTCACTCTTGAAGATAGCCGCAGACAGAGGCATAGCATTCTGTACCAGGAAACCAATCATTAACACATACAATCACCATCTAACAAACCACTCATCAACATAAGTTGCTGTTTCTAATATAAGAGAAAGTTGGAATATTATTTACCACCGAGGTCAGAAACATTATTTTATGAACTTTTCCATGTGATACACTGACATTTGAAAAAAGATTACCATTTTACTCTCTCCATATTTTAATGTATTAATAATCCTAAAATAAAGCTGCGCTAAACAGGTCAAAAGTCTCATTCGCGTAAAGGCTGTAATATTCCAGATGCTTCGTTCCAGTGATGCAGAATGTAACAACAGCGTATCAAGTTATAATTCTGCTTCTCAACACAGAACATTAAGCATTAGCAACAATTTAGCACCAGTAATGAGACTCTATTTTTAATGAGAATGTTAATGATCTGACCAATAGTGTATTACCGCTGATAAAATTTCACTTTTTCAACTCAGCAAGGTTCCTTCGACAGCACCTTCCAAACTCACGACCTCCACCAGGGCATGGGCAGCAGATGCCTGGGAACTCTACCACCTACACGTTCCCCTCCAAGTCACGCACCATCCTGATCGGACATACATCGCAGTTCCTTCACTGTGGCTGGGGCAAAACCCTGGAACTCCCTCCCTAACAGCACTGTGGGTGTACCTGCAGCACGTGGGCTGCAGCGGCTCAAGAAGGCAGCTCACCACCACCTTCTCGAGGGCAATTAGGGATAGGCAATAAATACTGGGCCTAGCCCAGTGACACTCACATTCTGTGAACGAAATTGGAAAAACAGAGAATACCATAAACTAGCCTGCCTGCAAACTCAGTGTGAGGGTGGCTCATAGAAGCAGCTTTCTAACATACTTTCCTCCTCTGATATTTTTGGCTGTGTTTTGGCCAGAAACAGACAACAGCATATAGAATCCCTACAGTGCAGAAGGAGGCCATTCAGCCCATTGAGTCTGCACCAACCACAACCCCACCCAGGCCCTATTACCGTAACACCAAATATTTACCCTCCTAAACCCCTGACACTAGGGTCAACTTAGCATGGTCAAATCAACCTAACCCGCACATGTTTGGACTGTGGGAGGAAACCGGAGCACCCCAGAGAAAACCCATGTAGACACGGGGAGAAGGTGCAGACTCCACACAGACAATGACCCGAGGCCAGAATTGAACCTGGGTCCCTGGCAATGTGAAGCAATAGTGCTAACCACTGTGCCACCGTGCTGCCCACAGCGCACAGCACCCTGTGCCACTCTCAACGTTGGAAAGCATGATTGGAGAATGTAGGCAGCTCGCTGGAGTAAGAAGCCTTACTACACAAACCACAGTGCACAGAGGAGGAGGAGAGGGTGACCTGCCACAAGTACAACAGGGATGTGCGGCCAGGTGGAGGCTATTAAAGTCTTCCCTGCTTTGGGACATCCAGCAAGACACTGAAATTACACAACAACACCACGGTCACCGTGACATCCTACTGGAAGAAGGAGATAAAAGTGGTGACTTTGCCACCCACCCACTTGCTTCATACATCTGCTGACAACATGTTATTACACTGCTATTGCCCCCAAGGAGGGAGTTTCACTGCAGTTGTCCACACAGCAGGTGGGCCCTCAGCCCCCACAACCTTTGAAGGATAATGTCTTCAATCACTGCTGGTTAAGTGTTCCAGGACTTACGAATATAGTAAAGATTATTTATTAGTCACAAGTAGGCTTACTTTCACGCTGCAATGAAGTTACTGTGAAAATCCCCTAGTTGCCACAGTCCGGAGCCTGTTTGGGTACACTGAGGGAGAATTTAGCATGGCCAATCAACCTAAACTGCACATCTTTGGACTGTAGATATATGGCAGTGCAGATCTTGGGCCAGCTGATACATCTGGCAGATTGTCTTCATCCTTTACCGCCCTGTCCATTAGACACAGCAATGCGACAGGAGCAATCTGATCTCTTTACTTTTGCATTGACTGGTCAGGTGACACTGGTCTCTGTCACTTACAACTCCATTGTTCGTGGAGCTGGAGTGAAAGTCTGCATTGTTGGAGTCCCTTTCTCAGTCCCTCTTTCACATTTTCCTGTCCTGCCGCATTCCAACACTCAGAACCTCCCAGTCTATTGATATACAAAAGCGATAGACTTGAAAACAAATACCTTTAATTTTCCAAGTTCAAACTGGATCATATTTGGACTTGTAGCCTGCATAAAGACGGCTGGGAATAACTTGGTGCTGGGTTCAATCTGTAAATTGGTCACATATAAAAGATTAGTTTTTTTTGTATTAGCCTCAATGGCTCTCAGAGTCAAACATACATATCTATTTGAGGAACAAGGTGAGGTTTTGTCTGAAAACATTAGGTGACTCGAGGTTGCAGGATGCAATAGGTGGAAAGATCTTGATAGTCACCATTCTGTTCTGAATAGGAGAGATTCCAAAAGAGTTGTTGCAATTGCGTAAAGCATCGGTGAGATCACACCTGGACTTTTGTGTCCAGTTTTGGCTCCTTATTTGAGGAAGGATGTGGTGGCATTGGAGGCAGTTCAGAGGAGGTTCACCAAACTGATTCCAAGGATGAAAGGGTTGTTGTCCAAGGAACGGTTGGATAGTTTGGGCTTATACTCACTGGAGTTCAGAAGAATGAGGGGGGATCTAATCGAGGGATATAAAACGTTAAAGTGGATTGATAAGGTGGACATTGAACAGATGTCCCCCCCTTGTGGGCCAGTCGAGAACAAAAAGTCATAGATAGGTTGGGAAACTAGATTAAATGATGGAGCAGTAGATAAATGATGGCAAACATTTAAAGAAATAATTCATAGTGTGGAACAAATACACAATCCCTTAGGGAATTTTAAAAAACAGCAGAACAGGGAGTCCAATGAATGCTAACAACAAAATTCAAAGATTTTTTTTGATTCAAGGAAGAGCCTTAAAATGTTGGCAAATTTTAAACCTCATTGTCATATTGAAAAGACCAAGCTGCCTCTCTGGAACCTGACTACCTCGCAGCCTCCTTCACAGTGAGAAGTGGGCATGTTGGAAGAGGGCTTGTGTTGAGAATATGATTTGTAAGATTTTGACCACTTTACCCCACGCAAAACCAAAAAGTACACATCAACAGATATATTATTGAATAAACTTAAGTATTTTGAATAATCCTTAGGCACGACCTGTTTCACTATAGTTGCCCCTATTGCAGAAAATAGAGACGGACTTTAACAAGGTCTACTGTAAAGCAGAGAGAATTTCTGAAACTCAGCGTCGAAGAAGGTTGCCACTTTACCTGGTAATGAGTACTGAGGTCTTTTCCGTTTGCTGTGAATGTTAACTGGCCCGTGGTGAGATCAGTGAAACATCCAACTTCAATGTCAGCACCACTGCTACTGGATCCCTTTGAACTGTCGACGAGATCTCCGCCCCACACCATGTAACAGTTACAGCGCTTGACACTGTAAAGGATAACAGATTTTAATGTTTCATTCCATTCTATTTGAAGATAACTGCGAAGGGGCAGGGGATTATCAATAACTTCCCACTGAGCTGTATAGAAATTAAACAGTTAACGTATTTTGCCAGCCAACTCGGCAATATTCATGCTGTGGGAACCTAGAGATGCAGCTGCAAGCTGACCTTACAGTGCTATCTTTGTATATTGTATGCCAACCTTGTGTTTGTACCAAGTTTGACTGTGCATCACAGTTTGTGACGCACTGTAAAATGGGGGCTTTGACCCAAGTACGTTGGACTTGACCATGGACTAGGATCGCAAATGACGCCAGGACCTCTCAAGCTCCAGACAGTCATCGCTACAGGGACCTGACAGGCAGAAGGCCCTGAGACTTGCTGCTTATATTTCTCTTGCATTGTTTACTCTTTTGCAATAAACCATTATATTATTTAAACATTATAATTCTAGCCTGTCTCTTACTTAACATTCTCCCGAATCATTAAAAGAACAAAACAGAACATAGAATCCCGACAGTGCAGGAGGAGGCCATCCAGGCTCATCGAGCCCGCACCAACAACAATCCCACCCAGACCATATGCCTGTAACCCCGCATATTTACCCTCCTAATCCCCCTGACACTAAGGGGCAGTTTAGCATGGCCAATCAACCTAACCCAGACATCTTCGGACTGTGGGAGGAAACCGGAGCAAATTGGGGAATCCCACGCAGACGCAGGGGGAATGTGCAAACTCCACACAGACAGTGACCCGAGCCAGGAATCGAACCCTGGGACCCTTGTGCTGTGAGGCCGCAGTGCTAACCACTGTGCCACCGTACCGCCCCTGACATGAGCAATCGCTGCTCATTGTGTAAATATTTCACCTTAAAAAAGTTAGGCTGAAATCAAGAGGGCAATTCAGTTCCAAAACAAACTGTTCTTTCAATTCTAAACCAGCAGAACTGACAAAATCAGTGGAAGAAACATTAAATATTTGAAAAGGTGTCAAGTTCTTGCATCTTAGACCAGACATGGTCCACAGATACATTCATCAAATCCTGGGTGATAAATTTAATGGTTAATGCAACCCAGCTTGTGGAGAACAGGAAGATTTAGTGTATGTCTGATAGCATGAGGATATCAAAAGATCATTATATTAAAACAGTGATGGAAGTAGTTTTCTATTTAAGAGTTAAGCAAACTCTATTTCGCTGGAATTCAGAAGAATAAGAGGGGATCTCATATAAACCTATAAAACTCTAACAGGACTAGACAAGGTAGATGGAGGGAGGATGTTCCCGATGGAGGGGGTGTCCAGAACCAGGGGGGTCACAGGCTGAGGATACAGGGTAGACTGTTTGAGACAGAGATGAGGAGAAATTTCTTCACCCAAAGAGTGGGGGCAGCCTGTAGAATTTGCAGTTGAGGCCAAAACATTGACTGTTTTCAAGAGGTATTTCGATATAGCACTTGAGGTAAAGGAGATCAAAGGATATGGGGAGGAAAGCAGTATCAGCTAGTGAGTTTGATGATCAGCATGATCGTGATGTCTGGCAGAGCAGGCTTGAAGGGCCGAATGGCCTCCTCCTGTGCCTATTTTCAATGTTTCTATAATGGAGATTCCAAAAGAATTAGCCAAATATCATTGCGTTGAGCAGGGAGCAGCTAAATGCCAATTCCTGGATAGCTATTGTGTTGCTGGAATCCAATTCAAGAATAATTCCAGTTAAGCGAATATTTTCAATCACTACTTCTTAAAGACAAGAAGATAAATCTGATATTTCAGGTTCTTGAAGAGTTTTATTTTCTATAGAGTGGATTCTGCCATTCAGCACATGCAGCAAATAAAGCTATAACTCACTTTGCGTTTATGCAGACACTTTAGCGTCGTACACATTTAGCTCACATGAAAGATGCATTAATAGTAATGCAATACAGGAAGCTCGCCAATCATAGCGCCTACCTTTCATGAACTCTGCCTTTCTCATCACCCAGAGTAACAGTGACCGTTCGGTTTCTATTTATATCAAATGTTTTGCCGTAGTAATGGTAATCAGGAGTTACCCAACCAATCCAGACAAGAGATGGATCTTGGCCTGCGAATATTCTCACTGCGTAGTAATACTGCATCAAAAAGAGACAGAGGGAGCTCGTTATAGCAAACACAATAAATAGTCATTGTAAGAAATATGTGTGAGCGGTATTTTTGACATGTGTTACCAACCTGCTGGTATCATTTGAGTAACTGAAAACTGCACGCTATTTTAGTTTTAACCTTATGGGCAACACAGTGGCATAGTGGTTAGCACTGCTGCCTCACAGTGCCAGGGACCCAGGTTCAATTCCATCCTCGGGTCACTGTCTGTGTGGAGTTTGCACGTTCTTCCCATGTCTGTGTGGGTTTCCTCCGGGTGCTCCAGTTTCCTCCCATACTCCAAAGATGTGCAGGCTAGGTGGATTGGCCATGCTAAAAGGTCCCTTAGCATCCCAAGATGTGTAGGTTAGGTGAATTGGCTCTGCTAAATCGCCCCTTAGTGTCCAAAGTGGTGTAGGTTAGGTGGATTGACCATGCTAAATTGCCCTTTAGTGTCTCAAGATGTGCAGATTAGATGGGTTGGCTCTGCTAAATTGCCCCTTACTGTCCCAAGATGTACAGGTTAGGTGGATTGGCCAAGCTAAATTGTCCTTTAGTGTCCAAAGATGTGCAGATTAGATGGATTGGCCGTGCTAAATTGCCCCTTCGTGCCAAAGATGTGTAGGTTAGGGCACTTAGTGGGGTAAATACATGGGGTTACATGGATAGGGCCTGGGTGTGATGCTCTGCTGGAGAGTGGCTGCAGACTCAATGGGCTGATTGGCCTCCCTCTGCCCTGTAGAGATTCTATGATTCTTTCAGAGTTGTGCATTCTTTAGTAGCTAACAGATTATGGTCAATGGCAATTATTTTAATTGTAATAAATTTTAGTTGTTAAGCATACATCCCACATTTTTGGATTTCCAGCTGTCTGCATTCACATTTTAATACAGCTAAGTCCAAATATTAGTAAAGTCGCCATAATCCCAGGTGACCATGGGCTGCTTGCTCCTTTGAGTGGGGAGAGCTGACTGGTGGTGATTCAACCTGGGGGTCACCACACCTCAGGCGAGGGGCAAGGTTGAAAAGACGAATCATGAATAACCTCAGCTAATACGGACTGCGGATATTGCTCTGCATCACGAACCAGCTATCCAGCCAACTGAGCTAAACCGACTGAGGTTGTAACTCATAGCTCAATGACTTGGATGAAGGAATTACATAACCATGTTTACAGTAAATATGGGTGCACAGTAAGTTGTGTTGACAGTAGCAGGGAGTGATGGGACATTGAGAGATTAAGTATCATACCATCTCTACAGTGTCGAAGGAGGCCATTTGGCCCATTGAGCCTGAACTGATAACAATCCCACCCAGGTCCTATCCCTGTAACCGCATATTTACCACGTTATGAACCTTCAAGGTAGGACTGGCAGAATACATTCAACGAACACAGTGACATCTGAATATAAACGGAGGTTGGACCTCGAATCTGTTCCATATACTCCGAGTCTATGGCTGGAATTTTACCACTTCGCCCACCCCAGAATCGGGGTGGGCAACGCTCGCAAATGGCCTCGGGCGGGACCTTACGAGCCTCAGGCGGGCGAGGCGGTAAAATTCTGGCACTTGTCCGTTTTTTTGGAATTCATCCTAAACTATAAAAGTACACTTTCTGGAAATTAACAAGTGGACTTTCTTTGTATTTTTACAGCTATGTTACATGCAACACTCAATAAATGCTGAGTGCATGATTTCTCAAGTTCCTATTACAGATAGCTTTAGACAGAAACAACAAACTTTTTTCGTTTGCGCATTACCATTGAAGATTTTTTCACCATCTCTCGATCCTCTCTCGCTCCAGGAAGGTCACGACTTGGCTTTCCTCCCCTAAGAGTAAAACAGCAAGTTCCATCAATAGATTTTATGATTTGAATTTAAATTTAAGCCAGAGATTTTTCAAAGAAATGCAATCGAGAAATTTAATTTAATTTTAATTAAGAGCAGGGGGGGAGATACAAGGATCACATTGCAATCAAATTATTAACAAAACATTAGACAGCTCACAAGACTAGGCATTGAACACATGAAATTTCAACCCAAAAAACGTTATAGTTTAATGCAAAAATGCAGAATATTGCAGCGCTTAGTTTGGTTTAAAATAAATTCAAACTGATTTCACTCACTCAATCATACACTAGATTTTAAATTATTGATGATCAATTATTCATTAGATGAAGCTCATTCTGGGGACTGAATACTCACACAGTTAGTTTAGTTGCATTAAATGAGTGGTATGGTGGCTCAGTGGTTAGCACTGCTGCTTCACAGCGCCAGGAACTCGGGGTTTGATTCTTACCTCGGGTGACTGTATGGAGTTTGCACCTTCTACCCGTGTCTGCATGGGTTTCCTCCAGATGCTCTGGTTTCCTCCCACAGTCCAAGGAGATTAGGTGTATTAGCCCTGGTAAATTGTTCCATAGTGTCTCAAGATGTGTAGGTTAGGAGGATTAGTGGGTTAAATACTTGGGGCCACGGTGTAGGGCCTGGGCAGGATGCTCTGTTGGAGGGTCGGTGCAAATTCGAAGTGCTGAATGGCCTTTTTCTGCACTATAGGGATTATATGATTCCTGTCTTTGAGCACCAACTTTAAGCTGGCAATCCTGTGCAGTACTGAGGGAAATCTGCACTGTTGAAGGATCTGGGGCGGTGAGATTCAACATTGGCATGGACCGACATGGGTAGTAGCAGCTCTCTGGACAGCGGCTGAGACCCCTATCATCTCCACAACAACCCACTGAAACAAAATTATACAGGGTGTTGGTGAGGCCACACCTGGAGTATTGCGTGCAGTTTTGGTGTCCTTATCTGAGGAAGGATGTCCTTGCTATAGAGGAAGTACAGCAAAGGTTTACCAGGCTGATTCCTGGGATGGCAGGTCTGTCATATGAGGAGAGGCTAAATTGGTTAGGATTACATTTACTGAAGCTTAGAAGAGTGAGAGGGGATCTCATAAAAATTTATAAAATTCTAACAGGGTTAGATAGGATAGGTTCAGAAAGAATGTTCCCAATGGTGGGGAAGTCCAGAACTAGGGTTTCATAGTTTGAGGATTGGGGTAAACCTTTTAGAACTGAGGTGAGGAGAAATTTCTTCACCCAGAGGGTGGTGAGTGTGTGGAATTCACTTCCACAGAAAGTAGTTGAGGCCAAAACGTTGGACGGAATTCTCCGGCCGCGCTGGTCTAAAAGCCGGAAATTCCCGCCCGACCGTCAATGGTGTCCCACATTCTCTGCAACCCGCCCGCTAAAATTCCAGTGGTGGGTGGGATGGGAGAATTCCCGCTGTTGTCGGATTTCAAGAAGAAATTAGATACAGCTCTTGGGGCTAAAGGGATCAAGAGATATGGGAGGAAGGAGGGATCAGGATATTGGATTCGATGATCAGCCATGATCAAAATGAATGGCGGAGCAGGCTCGAAGGGCCGAATGGCCTACTCCTGCTTCTAGTTTCTATGTAATCAGTGGATTATGTTCCACCAACCATAAATCCCACCAGATTTTCTTTCCCACGGACTTAAATTGAGGTGTTATCTGTCAGCTCACTCAAGGTACTGCATGAAGAACAGCAGGGAGGTGGGTGCCAGTCATTAATCCCCCTTCAACCAAATCCCCCCACAAAAAATCAATCTGGTTGTTCATTCATCTGTTATTTGGCAATCTTGCCGTGTGCAAAACTGGCCGATGCATTTGCTTTCACAAATTGGAAGTAACTCATTAGTATTTTGGACGTGGTGTACATGCTGGCATTTTCCCTTACAAGACCAGCGCCCGATTAAAAATCTGGCGTTAGCTGCTAATATCACAAGTATTAATATTGCAGCTTACTTGTTCAGGTAATGAGGCAATACAATCAGGTGCAAGAGTCTCTGCTTTTTGTGAAACACCCGGCTCAACTTTAAACTCACCTTAATTTAGTCTTTCCCAATGGTGCATCCGCACTCTGAGGTCCGTCATCATGAGGCATCTGGGGAATTCCTTTGCGTTTATATGCTGGATGGAATTCGACAGGCATACTCAAACGGTAGTATGTCATTTCAGTAATGCAGTTTTGAGTGCCAAAGGTTTTATGGGTGACTTTTAAACGGGGTGGGCTGTCCACAGTCCCATCAATCCTTGTTACCTGTGGATCGGATTGGAATTCTGGGTTACTTCTGTAAGCTTTCTCGATCACAAAATGCAATAAAAATGTTTGTACCAACAACTGAAGTTGGTCACATTGGACTGTGGCAACCCAATTTGTGAAATATTCCACCTCGCCACGACAACACACTCGGAGGCTATAAGACCTGCCATTGGCAATGAACATGTACACAACGGGTTGGGGGTCACACTTCATAGAATAGAGTTCCATAGAATTCCTGCAGTGCAGAAGGAGGACATTCGGCCCATCGAGTCTGCACCGACTCTTCAACAGAGCATGCCACCCACGCCCGATCCCTGTATTTACCCCGGCTTTAAAATTATAAATCATCCCACCATAATGGGAGGGTTAATACTGAGGGTTTCCATCAGATTAATAAATTTATAAGCCAAGAATTACATGTTTCTTTGCCCAAATTGATAATTTCCCACCCCTGGTGGTGGTGCATTACAATTCACGCAAGGAGTTCGAGTTGTCTTGGAAACATGCACTTTGTACATGCACTGTTGCAGTCTGGAGCTACGGATCGCGATAGCTTGTGGTAATCATGAGCTAGAACATATTACAAATACACTTCTGATATTGTCACAGGGATGGACCTTGATCAGGGCCATTGCTTTACTGAATCAAATTCAATTACTATCACATGGGATTTGATTTAATTTAGTCTGAGGCCAACATTCTTTCCATCAAGTGACTGACTGGGAATCTCTCCCACTCTTATCACCAGCCACTGGCATGTGTTTGACAGATTTGCAAGCAGTTTGACCACATTATGAACAGATCTTCCTTTGCCAGCGAATCCTGGATTGGAACTGGAACCCAGAGCTTCTGGCTCTGAGGCAGAAACATTACCCATTGCACAAAGAGACTATCTAACCCACATTCATACCAATTACAATGAACCTCAACCTATTACAACACACTAAAACTCCAGACTAATATCATTAAAATCCAGAATATTCCATCATTGCTGCCCTCTGGATTACTTATCACTGCACACATGAAAAAACATCAGCACATTGTCAGCAATTTTCATTTAATCTCTTGTTCAAAACAATGTTTGATATCGGAGGAGACTACAACAGATAACATCCAACAGTAATATAATCAATGGCCCCAAAAATGTTACAATACGTTTCCCACAAGGTTTTTAATAGCTAAAATATCAGAAATTAAAAATGTGAGGTAATCATGACCAAGAACATATTACAAATACACTTCTGATATTGTCACAGGGATGGACTTTGATCAGGGTCATTGCTTTACTGAATCAAATTGAATTACTGTCACATGGGATTTGATTTGATTTAGTCTGAGGCCACATACCAACCGACTCAAGAACAGCTTCTTCCCTGCTGCCGTCAGACTTTTGAATGGACCGACCTCGCATTAAGCTGATCTTTCTCTACACCCTAGCTATGACTGTAACGCTACATTCTGCACCCTCTCCTTTCCTTCTCAATGAACGGTATGCTTTGTCTGTATAGTGCGCAAGAAACAATACTTTTCACTGTATACTAATACATGTGACAATAATAAATCAAATCAAATCAAAAAACATGTATCAAAAAACATGTATCAGGGCGGCACGGTAGCACAGTGGTTAGCACTGCTGCTTCACAGCTCCAGGGTCCTGAGTTCGATTCCCGGCTTGGGTCACTGTCTGTGTGGAGTTTGCACATTCTCCTCGTGTTTGCGTGGGTTTCCTCCGGGTGCTCCGGTTTCCTCCCACAGTCCAAAGATGTGCGGGTTAGGTTAATTGGCCAGGTTAAAATTGCCCCTGAGATGCGTAGGTTAGAGGGATTAGCGGGTAAATATGTGGGGGTAGGGCCTGGGTGGGATTGTGGTCGGTGCAGACTCGATGGGCCGAATGGCCTCCTTCTGCACTGTAGGGTTTCTATGATTCTATGAGTATATGGTGAAAAGTATTGTTTCTTGTGTGCTATATGGACAAAGCATACCATTCATAGAGAAGGAAAAGGGAGGGTGCAGAATGTAGTGAGAAGAGTTAGAATAGAGTTTTAAAAGCATAGAACGAGAGTAAAAGACAGAATTTGAGGGTATGCTGGACACAGCTTGCAAGAAGTCACCACACTCTGGCGCCATCTTGGAATGACGGATTCTGGACATTTTAGTTTAATTATGTGGATGGATTATGCAATTCCTCTGGGATTTCCCGGGGTACAGATGGATCTTGGGTTTTATTCTGTCATTTCAACCTCCTGCTGAAAACACATCAGTGATGTTCCACGTGTTACCTTCAGTGCAGGTGTATGGAGCTTAATAGAAAGTTGTATCTTACCTCAATATGGTTGTGATCTTTTGGTACAGAAACAAACTGTGGTAATCGTTTACTGAACCACATGGCCACATCCCGGTTCATGTTGACCGAAAAAGGTTCAAAGCCCTCTTGCAAACCACACATGGTGTAATATTTGAAAGTAGTTGCATCTTTTCCAAAATTCATACGGCCTATCTGGGACAAGCCCAGACAACAAATGGGGATGAAACCTAGAGGACGCCGAGGGAAAAAAATACATTTTATTCTGAATTGGTTTGTTGAGATATTTATTAAATCAAGTATGAATAACCTATCAGAGTTTAAGTTGTCATGATAGGACTGTATGATGGCATATTAAACAATGTCCATGATAAGCAACTGATTCATAAAATATATCTGTGTTGATAATTTTTAAGCATGATAATTTTAATCGACTGCCATAAAAGGTTCCAGCTTCAAATCTTTAAGTTTATTTATCAGTCACAATTCGGCTTACATTAACACTGCAATGAAGTTACTGCAAAAATCCCCTAGTCGCCACACTCCAGCGTCTGTTCGGGTTCACTGAGGGAGAATTTAGCACGGCCAATGCACCCTAACCAGCACATCTTTCAGACTGGTACAACGAGTCTTCTCTCCAATAGAGCAACCCTATCCCCTAACCCCATGTACTTACCCTGCTAATCCCTCTAATTTACACATCTTGGGACACTAAGGGGCAATTTAGCACGGCCAATCCACCTAACCCGCACATCTTTGGAGTGTGGGAGGAAACCAGAGAACCCGGTGGAAACCCACGCAGAGAACGTGCAGACTCCGCACAGACAAGCCGGGAATTGAACCCGGGTCCCTGGCGCTGTGAGGCAGCAATGCAAACCACTGTGCAAAAGTAACAAGTGTTTCCCTCACATAACATGTTTTTTTTATACTGTTCCAATTCAATCAAATCAAGTCCAATTCAGAGTCTCAATAAGTTGAGACATTTCCGATCCAAGCTGACAAGACAGGGCCTCCACTCCTGTCTTGGGCCTGATCTACATGAGCCAAGCTGATTGGAGTAGGTGCAGACTCACCTCCTCCAAGGCTTGATCTCATTTGCATCTTAGCCAAAAGGCCGAGATGAAAGCAAGTGAGTTACATGATGGTGGCGTGTCATCACTCATTCAGGGAGTCTGAGCTGCTGTGGCAACATACACTTTTACATGCATGTTGGAGACTGGGGCTATGGGCAGTAAGGGCAGGGGTTCCAACTTTCCTTCCACCACATTGCTGACCAGGAGTTTCTCTCACTCTCATTTGGAAGGATTTGCGGGTTGATGGCATATTTTAGCTATTGGAGCAAGAATCTCACATTTCCACCTTTAACAGTCCTTTGAAACAGTTACAGCATCGGAGGAATCTGTACCATAAAATATTGCAACCGAGCAGCAGCAAATTTGACTTGAGGGTAAGACTATCGATATCTGAATTTGTATGTTGAATTAAAATTGTCACTGCTAAAATAGAGCAATAAATATTAACCTACCGTCTTCTGTATCAAAATCTGTGAACACGAGTTCGGAGCCACTACTTGTAATGAGCAGTTCCCCATTCAGAGTAAATATCATTGATTTGTCATTCATGTCAATCATACAGCCAACCACGTCACCAGGCTGCCAGGTGCGACCAAAGTAAGCTGCACCTTGGTTCCAACACTGAGCCTGGAACAGACAAGATTCCATTTATAAGATTCTGTCTATAAACTAATAAGGGGCACAGATCAGCTAAGTAGTCAATATCTTTTCCCAAAGGTAGGGGAGTCTAAAAGTAGAGGGCATAGGTTTAGGGTGAGAGGGGAGAAATACAAAAGGGTCCAGAGGGGCAATTTTTTCACACAGAGAGCGTTGAGTGTCTGGAACGAGCTTCCAGAGGTAGTAGTAGAGGCGGGTACAATTTTGACTTTTAAAAAGTATTTAGACAGTTACATGGGTAAGATGGGTATAGAGGGATATGGGCCAAATGCGGGCAATTGGGACTAGCTTAGGGGTTTTTTAAAAAGGGTGGCATGAACAAGTTGGGCCGAAGGGCCTGTTTCCATGCTGTAAACCTCTGTGACTCTATGACATTTCATTTTTCATATGATATAAATATTACTCAGAGTCCTCAACAAGTAACACAACAATTCCAGTTAAGGTACTGTCAGTTCTGTCAGGAATGGATACACATCATACCTCATAACCTCATTGTAATTTTGTAACTGGTTGGCAAACTCCCCTCCACCTTTTCCATGGCAATGCCTTGACCAATCGGAGTTGACTTGCCAACCAATCGGCACCCCTCTTCTACTGCAGTATAAATTGTGAGTGTCTGAGATTTGACATTCTTGCATTCGTCCTGATGAGTGCAAGATGAAAAGCTTCGACAATGTGTCTCCCTTCGCAGCAATATTTTAGATGAGTAACAATATAGTTTGAGATGGTTTTGCTAAAGTTGGGGAATACCTTTCAAGCATGCTACACAAAATAACTGAAGCCTTTTGCTCCAAGTATTGGACGTTGTAATGTCATACACAAAAACAGAAAATGCTGTAAAATCGCAGCAGGTTTGACAGCCTCTGTGGAGAGAGAATGGGCCCACATTTCAAGTCAGGCTGACCCTTCATCAGAGTTTAAGACAGCAGAAAATGGGATGAGAGTTATACTATTGTGGTGAGGAGCTGGGGAGGCTGTAGGAGCTGGCTAGCGAGCCAATGGTTGGCGGAGATGGGAGAGATTGACAAAGATGTCATGGACAAAAAGACAAAGGGGAATGTGATCATGGCGAGGAATGGTGCTAATAGCATCCCATTAAGAGATCAAAATGGCAGAACAAAGGTGAGCAGTGTGTCAAAGGACAACCTGAAACAGGTAACAGGTGGCCCTGGTGGGGTGGGGATAGGGAGACGGTAGTGAGGGAAAATAGATGGAAAGCAAGAAAAATGAAACAGTGGAAGAAATGGAAATAAAATAAAACACAGAGTGGGTGACTACTTTGCAGAACATTTTGATCTGAGTGAAAGCAGGGCCCAGACCTTCCTGTCGCTTGCCATTTTAACACACCGTCCTGCTTTCATGTCCGCATGTCTGTCCTTGGCTCACTGCAATGTTCCAGTGAAGCCCAACACAAACAGGAGGAACAGCACTTCATCATCTGATTACAGCCTTCCAGACTGAACATGAAGTTCAACTACTTCAGACCATGAATTTTCCCCTCCACCTTCACCCCGTTTCTTCCATTTGTCGATACTGTAATGTCCTAACAATGTTCAGGGTTTGTGGGATTTAAACAAAAAGAAAAAGACGTGGTTTGCATACGTAGGTTTAAACTAACAACGAGATGTTTCATTGAAAGAGGTGTTGGCCTATACAGAGCACAAACTGAAAGAAGCCTCACAACACCAGGTTAAAATCCAACAGGTTTATTTGGTATCACAAGCTTTTGGAACATTGCTCCTTCACCAGTGAGTCACTCACCTGATGAAGGAGCAGCGCTCCGAAAGCTTGTGATACCAAATAAAGCTGTTGGACTTTCACCTGGTGTTGTGAGACTTCTTACTGTGCCCACCCCAGTCCAACGCCGGCATCTCCACATCATTCAAACTGAAGGTAAAAGCAGGAGCTTCTGAAACTCCAATGACATCACCAAGAAGTCATGTGATCAGCTCTTAATGTGACCATTTAAATATATAACCTCCATAAATTGAGATTTTGAATGAGTTGGCACGTCTCTGCAGTCAGTATAAATGTGCGCACCAGCAAATCACGTACCTTAAAGCCATTAAACACAAAGGCGTTTCTGTCAGCACCCAGTTCTACGTCAGGTCTGCAAGCTGGCCTGGCCCAGCCAACACGCATTTCTCCTGCCGTCACTGCCTCAAACTCAAAGTACCACTTTCCCGTCTTGACTGCGTAGGTCTCCTCCATCCGAAAGAAACGGATCTTGTCAATGCTAATTTTTTCCACAGTTTCACCAGCTTAAAATGCAAGAATACCAAATTATCTCATTTAATATAATTAACAAAAAAAAACATTTCAAAGTGAAGGAACATTGACATAGAATATTTTCCCTCACAGTGATGGATAAACCATATAGAATTCACTCTCCAGTAACATAGGACGGCACAGTGGCACAGTGGTTAGCACTGCTGCCTTGCAGCACCAGGGACCCGGGTTCGATTCCCAGCTTGGGTCACTGTCTGTGTGGAATCCCCATGGTTTCCATACCATGGTTTCCCCCCATGGACCAAAAGATGTGCTGATTAGGTGCATTGGCCGTGCTAACTTCTCCCTCAGTGTACCCGAACAGGTGCCGGAGTGCAGCGACTAGGGACTTTTCACAGTAATTGCATTGCAGTGTTAATGTAAGCCTACTTGTGACACTAATAAATAAACTTTTGGAATCATCGAATCCCTGCAGTGCAGAAGGAGGACATTTGGCCCGTCGAGTCTGCACTGACTCTCTGACAGAGTATCTCACCCAGGCCCTCTCCCGTTCCCTATCCCTGTAACCCATTTAGCACGGCCAATCCATCTATCCTATACATCTTTAGGGACTAAGGGTGGGATTTTACGGACTTGCTTGTCCTGAAACCGTTAAATCCCGCCCGAGGTCATCGGACCTTTCTATGGTCTGCCCCTCGCCCGCTCCAATTCCTGTCGCAGGCGGGGCAGTAAAATTCCAGCCCAAGGGGCAATTTAGCACGGCCAATGCACCCAAATTGTACATCTTTTGAATGTGGGAGGAAAGCGGAGCATTCGGAGGAAACCCACGCAGACACAGGGAGAACATGCAGACTCTGTACAGACAGTGTCCCGAGGGCATTGATCTATACCCTGCATATCTGCGAATACATCATTTCTGGGATCCAAAGAAAATGAGGTTTCCTTATACATCAGACCGTCTTATACGCCGAAACCTATGGCAATTACTAATTTTGATTAATGGGTGCGATGGTTATAAAGATGGAAATCCTGACAAAAAATGAGTTACGAGTTGCAAGAAGAACTGATACATTTCAAATTGATGTTTTTTTAAACGCTGGGATAAGGAAATGAGAATTCTACTTCAATCCAGGAACGGAATAAATGTCTGAACCATTCACTCTGCAATGTTACAGGAAAACAGTCATTGTGAACTGAATCAGGGTGCCTTCTTCCCACCAAAACCTAATTCCCTATATTTCCCAGGATATAAAATCCGGAATATCTAGCTCAAGTGCCTGGCACGGCGGATAATTTATAGTGCAGCACTGGTTTAAATTTTTACACTCCCAGCGGATAAATCATTGATGGTAATTTTCACTGTCGCTGCTAATGTGTTGCAATGTGTTGCTCTTAGAATGATAAATTTTATTGCAACATTAACACAAGAAATTATTTTATGTAAGTTGCAAAATAAAAGGCAACAGAAACTCTGCGGTAATTTAAACAATTGTATTTTTAATCAAGGAAACACATACATGTACACACCACACACACACACATGTGCACACCACACACATACACGCATGACACGTGCATGCACACACATATACACCATACACACACATATGCACATCACACACACACCACACATACATGCACATGACATGCATGCACACTACCCATCACACATACACACCACACACTCAGACATGCACGCACTTGTGCACACACACACACACACGGCAAATTAGTGGCACGTTTCCTAAAAGTAAATCTTATTCCGTCCTGTCCGGTGCAATTTTTCCATCGTTGGCTACCACAGCAAATTAACCCCAGCCGAACAGTGAGCGAAGCAAGAATCCAAGAAAAAACCCCCACTGACAATCAATGTTTGTCCAACAATGATTATTAATCTTAAAAGCTCCTTATTGCAGGAATGTCTTATATACGTTCATCGTAACTCTGACTGCTATTTCTGTAGTGGCTATAACACTTCATAAACTCCCAGTCTTGTATCTTGAGGTTCTCAAATGAATGCATTGATCTGTAGTAAGTGTACCCACCGGCTTCCTGGTCAGATGGTTCGATATTGTAACCGTAGCCAATTAAAGTGCGAATCGCCTCACGTAAGCTGTCTCTGTTTGATTTTTTTGTTCGCTCATCAAGGAGGCTGTACGGCACCAATCGAGGGTTCCTTTTGTTCTTGATATCCTGCAGGAAGTAACATTAACACACAGGCTCTGGATAAATATCTCCATTTGTTTGCATTCTAATTTCTCAGGTTAATCCAGACATTCCAATTGAAAATACAAACATCAAAAGAATGGTTTGGCACATGTTCAGTGGCTGATGTTCAAATTTACTAAAAGAATACACTCAAGTCCCTGATTTACAAGCTCCGGGGATCAGCTGCTGTTCCAAAATAATGCATTTTCCAATAGCAGATTGGTAAGCTCTGAAGAGTCACATTAACTTGAAAAGTTAACTCTGGTTCTCTCTCCACAGATGCTGCCAGACCTGCTAAAAGTTTCCAGCATTTCCTGTTTTTCGGCCAGAAGTTTTTAAAGTTGATTTAATAGAGTCATAGAGGTTTACAGCATGGAAACAGGCCCTTCGGCCCAACTTGTCCATGCCGCCCTTTTTTGTAAAACCCCTAAACAAATCCCAATTGCCCGCATTTGGCCCATATCCATCTATACCCATTTTACCCATGTAACTATCCATATGCTTTTTAAAAGACAAAATTGTACCTGCCTCTCCTACTACCTCTGGCAGTTTGTTCCACTCACCACCCTCTGTGTGAAAAAATTGCCCCTCTGGACACTTTTGTATCTCTCCCCTCTCACCTTAAACCTATGCCCTCTAGTTTTAGACTCCCCTATCTTTGGGAAAAGATATTGACTATCTAGCTGATCTATGCCCCTCATTATTTTATAGACCTCCAAAAGGTCACCCCTCAGCCTCCTACGCTCCAGAGAAAAAAGTCCCAGTCTATCCAGCCTCGCCTTATAATTCAATCCATCAAGTCCCAGTAGCATCCTAGTAAATCTTTTCTGCATTCTTTCTAGTTTAATAATATCCTTTCTATAATAGGGTGACCAGAATTGTACACAGTATTCCAAGTGTGGCCTTACCAATGTCTTGTACAACTTCAACAAGACATTCCAACTCCTGTATTCAATGTTTTGACCGATGAAACCAAGCATGTCGAATGCCTTCTTCACCACTCTGTCCACCTGTGACTCCACTTTCAAGGAGCCATGAACATGTACCCCGAGATCTCTTTGTTCTGTAACTCTCCCCAACACCCTACCATTAACTGAGTAAGTCCTGCCCTGGTTCAGTCTACCAAAATGCATCACCTCGCATTTGTCTAAATTAAATTCCATCTGCCATTTGTCAGCCCACTGGCCCAATTGATCAAGATCCCGTTGCAATTGGAGATAACTTTCTTCACTGTCCACTATGCCACCAATCTTAGTGTCATCTGCAAACTTACTAACCATGCCTCCTATATTCGCATCCAAATCATTAATATAAATGACAAATAACAGTGGACCCAGCGCAATAGTGTCACAAGTAGGCTTACATTAACACTGCAATGAAGTTACTGTGAAAATCTCCTAGTCGCCACACTCCAGCGCCTGTTTGGATACACTGAGGGAGAATTTAGCATGGCCAATGCACCTAACCAGCACGTCTTTCCAACTGTGGGAGGAAACCGGAGCACCCGGAGGAAACCCACACAGACACGGGAGAATGTGCAGACTCCGCACAGACAGTGACCCATGCTGAGAATTGAACCCGGGTCCCTGGAGCTGTGAGGTAGCAGTGCCAACGGCTGTGCCACTGTGCTGCCCTGAACTGTGCTGCCCTTTCTTCTTGTTAATAAACCTTTTTTTAAAATCCCTAAAGCGTTGCTGTGCTACTTGTTGCTAAGATCAGTATATTTTCTCCTCGTTTTCAGAAAACAATAAAATGGTATTGGCCCGTAAACCACATTTCCCTCTGGGGTTTCGTTTGCTCAACAATTAACATCTGCTGTGGTTGTAGCCTGAGCATCGACTGTACTACACTAAGATGCACTAAATGCACAAAGATGTGATATGTACAGCACGTGGCACACAAAAACATTTTAATAATGTTAAAATATCGTTGAGAATTTAAGATCAAAGCCAAGGGTGTTGTGTATATGTTACGAGTTTCGGTCCTCACACACTTCCACTGTTTCATTTGGTCTTAGTCCCTCTGCCCTGTGCTTTTGCAAATGCAGATCCAAGCAGTGGGTGACCGAGGGGATCAACTGACCTGACTGTCTACCCCCTGCCACGGCTATATTCACAGCCGGGTGTCCTGAAGAGGGAGCAAGTGGTGTCCAAGGGCACCATCGAGGCCATCCGTGCTTGGTGGGCACCGCAGGGACTGAGGTATATTAGCAACATCAGTAATCACATTTTGATTTAATGTTTTAAGTTTCCCTTCTGCTTTGTTTTGTTTTGGTTTGGGCGTTTTGCTTCATTTTGGGGACTGCCCTTCTTGCTTTGTCCCTGAGTTTGGTTAATTTGGTTGGCATCAAAAAATGTCCTTGCCAATGCTGGACACATCTCAACAAGATAACAATGTGATTGCAGTGAGATGTAACTATGGTTACTATGAAACTATGAAGCTGGTTAGGGTCCATTGGCCGTGCTAAATTCTCCCTCAGTGAGTGTACCCGAATGGGCGCCGGAGTGTGGTGATTTTCACAGTAACTTCATTGCAGTGTTAATGTAAGCCTACTTGTGTCTAATAAATAAACTTACTTAACTTACTTATCGTGTGCCTGGCAAAATACTTTTACAGTGGGATTTGATGTTCTGCAGCTGCACCAAAAGTCCAAAGACTTCATTGCAGTGTTAATGTAAGCCTACTTGTGCCATTAATAAATTTTTAAAAATATATCACTTCAGTTCTTACGAATCGTAAATACCTGTTGGATGCCGTAGGTCCATCCTTGTCTGATTCTGTCTTTTGCCCAGACATTGTGGGCATTTTCTGCCAATTTGTCAACCAGAACATCTTGGGCAGTGAGTAGTTTGACACCTGAAAGGTCCAGCGGGGCGGGCTTATAACCGTTCGACATCATGTAACTAAAAGTCAATAAAGATCAGTAGATGTAAAATTACAAGTCAATTCGATGAAACTGTAAAACAATAAATCTGATACAGTGGGACAGAATAAGTAATATTTCACCAATATCTCCAACAGGTGAAAGCTGAATGGCTTTAAGAAATAATCAGATGTTCTGTACAAAATGCAAGCAGATTGGGCGGTGCGGTGGCACAGTGGTTAGCACTGCTCCCTCACAGCGCCAGGGACCCGGGCTCAATTCCAGCCTTGGGTCACTGTCTGTGTGGAGTTTGCACGTTCTCCCCGTGTCTGCGTGGGTTTCCTCCGGGTGCTCCGGTTTCCTCCCACAATCTAAAGATGTGTGAATAAATTGGATTGGCCATGCTAAATTGCCTCCTTAGGCTAGATAGATTAGCCATGGGAAAGATGTGCGGTTACGAGAGGGGGAGAGGGACTGGGTAAGAGACTCTGTCAGAGAGTTGGTGCAGACTTGATGGGTTAAATGGCTCTTCTGCGCTGTAAGGATTCTAAGAATCTCATCGAATCATCGAATCCCTACAGTGCAGAAAGAGGCCATTCAGCCTATCAAGCCTACACCGACCACAATCCCGTCCAGGCCCTATTCCCGTAACCCCACGTATTTACCCTGCTAATCCCCCTGACACTAAGGGGCAATTTAGCATGGCCAATCCACCTAACCCGCACATGGAAACATGATTAACTTTTTTGGCTAAAGGGCTAAGTCCAATAAATCTAGGAGAAGTAGTGACTGTTTGGAATAAAACCTCAGCAACAACATTTTCACGACTGGCGTAAACTTACTTTTTGGGAAGTTTCATTCTTTGCAAATCTTCTTCAGCTTTTGGCTTAATGTGGACAACATGACAGCCGAAAGCTAGCAAGGTCCTGTAAAGATATTTCAACACACCCCTTAAACTCATCAGCAACAGCACGGAATTACAAAGCAAAGCCACAGCAAAATCTTTTAAAGACGGAACGAGGTTCTGGAACTCACTTTAAAGTTTCAAGGGACATTTGTAAATTGTAGTTTCTCTCTTGTTCTGGTAGTTTTTCAAAATTCACCAAACAAGGGTGTTGTCTCTTGTTGTCATCTCGTACCTGAAGAGGAAACGCAGGATGTTAGGCAGTGGTAACGCAATGGGCTGGATTATACGCAGGCCTCACCCTATCTCCAGTACTGCTGGGTTTGGATGCGTGGGCAGGTAAAATCCAAAGGTTCCCACCTCCCTCTGTCCCACTGCAGTTCAATGGGGGATAGAGGAGCCTTTAGGTGGCTTGCCCACTCCTGCACCGAGTGAGACCCTCAGGTAGCCACTTTATGGTTTCTGCCAAACTACCCACAGCAGAGGGAGGACTATGCCGATTGGGACGTTCAACAGCTATACATATGTGGGCTGGTGTTGGGTAAGTTGGAGAGGGGTTCTCCTTTGCAGGCTCCCTGAGTCCATTGGAGGCACTCCTCCCCACAAGAACATCCTGCTGACTTTAATCCTCCCCCAGCCTTTTGGAAACCAGTGTCCTGACTTCGCGCCTCCCACCTCCACTACCCCCCTCCCACTCCACCCCCCCCCCCCCCCCACCCCCCCACTCCCCCCCACCCCTGCCCGTCAACCTGGTCTTGTTGAGATCCCCTTGGTCTAATTGGGCTGCCCAGTATGGTGGCTTGTCGGGGCTCCCAGCTGTGGCCAATGCCCATGACTACCCATCCGCTTGGTGTGGCAGCTCTCTAAGGTAGACCTCCTCCCGAGAGAGGGGCGGAAATCCTGCCTCCAATGCAGCTCCAGGCATCAAATGGCAATGGGGCCACTACTGGGATTCTGAGCGTGCTCCAGCTTGGCTTTTTAGCCTGAGGTTTGGGAACCACAGCATCTTATAGAATAGAATAGAATAGAATAGAATCCTACAGTGCAAAAGGAGGCCATTCGGCCCATCGAGTCTGCACTGACCACAATCCCACCCAGGGTCTATCTCCACAACCCATGCGTTTACCCGAGTTAGCTCCCCTGACACTAAGGGGAAATTTAACATGGCCAATCCATCTAACCTGCACATCTTTGGACTGGGAAGAAACCAGAGCACCCGGAAGAAACCCGTGCAGACATGAGGTGAATTTGCAAACTCCACACAGACAGTGACCCAAGCCGTGAATCGAACTCGGGTCCCTGGCGCTGTGAGGCAGCAGTGCTAACCACCATACTGCCCCCAAATCTTGTCAAGGCAGCCCAACGGGCCATAATTTGATGCAGGAGAGAATGTAATGACATTTAATTGGACTTGCCCTTGCCCATTCAGTCTGGGCAGTATTTTGCATCACAAGTTTCTGCATTACAAGCTGCTAACATCACAGAGAGAAGGAAACAGGGCATAGGGGCCTGAGGGAATAGGGCAAGCAACTGTGTAACTCCCAACCAATCAGATTGAAGAACTGTGAAACAAACAAGGCAAGCCTGAGAGGGGGGTGTAAATTAGAGTGGGTGAATTCAAGATCATATCAGGAAAGGAAGAGAAGTAAAGTGAAGGTGATGATACTGTGCCTTCAAGAACTGTATTTATATCATGTTTCTTGTAAGAGGTATGTTTTGAATTCAGCTCTGTTTTGCAGGGTGCCAATTTGTCTCGGCAAACCTTTAAATTGGTAGCACAAGATAAGTACTCATTTTGGACATGGAGGCTGGAATTTTACTGGCTCGCAGAATGGAATTCTCCGTTGGCCTCGGGCGAGATTTTACGCGCCTCGCCCGAGGAAGATTGTAAAATACCAGCCGGAGTGTTCATTTAAGCATAGTTAATACTTTTGTGTTTACTTGTGTTCCCCCTGGGATTTCAGGGTAGACTTTGATTAGGTTAATTGGGAGGAGCTAAACTTGTAGGAAAAAAATAATGGGCGGGATTTTACGGCTTCACTCAGGTGAGACCGGAAATTCCCACCCGAGGTCAACGGAGATTTCTGTTGTTGGACCCTCACCCGCTCCGATTCTGTGGCAGGCGAGGTGGTAGAGTTCCGGCCAATATTTTCAGATTCATTTTAAAATACAAGCAGTTGCTGCCTGGGCTGTCTGAAAAAAACACTGTCTCTCCGTCACTCTCTCTCCAAAGGATTTCTGAAAGTTTCAAAGCCTGGTAACCTAACTCAAGATGTGGAGATGCCGGCGTTGGACTGGGGTAAACACAGTAAGAAGTTTAACAACACCAGGTTAAAGTCCAACAGGTTTATTTGGTAGCAAAAGCCACACTTTTGCTACCAAATAAACCTGTTGGACTTTAACCTGGTGTTGTTAAACTTCTTACTGAACCTAACTCAAAGCAAGGGTATGCCTATGTTTTGCTAACTAATTTAAAAGAAGGAGTTTAAGCCTATAAGAGGAATATTGCTTGAATTGAAACTCATAGTGATAGGTTAGCAGTTAAGACTGGTATTTTGTCATGTTTAAGTATTGTTCAATTGTTAATGGTTAAGCTAATTCATTTGTTACAGTCAAATTGTGTTGTGAAATGAAACTTGTTTTGATAAAAGCTTCCCAGTTTGTCAGCAGAATTGCATCTGGTTTGAAACACCCTTTCCTTACGTTGATGCCAAAATAGAAACATTGCGGTTTAGTCTGGCTTCACAATATATATTTGGGTTTCTGATCTGGTACCCTAACATGAGTGAAAAACCATTTTTGTTCTTATTTTGGGATTCTTAACCAGTGCCTCTGTTTATTGAAAAGCTTTCAAATTAAACCATCCATGACTAAAATCCAGAGTCTCCATCAGTGGTTTTCCTGTGACCTTGAACCTGTGCTAAGGGGGATGACCACAACTGTATGATCAGGATGGCTCATCAATCAATGTAAGGTGGAGTAGGTCACCAAGGCACCTCCTAGGATGAAGAGTACAGCAGCGTGGTGGCACAGTGGTTAGCACTGCTGCCTCTCAGTGCCAGGCGCCCGGGTTCGAATCCCGGCTTGGGTCACTGTCTGTGTGGAGTCTGCATGTTCTCCCCGTGTCTGCGTGGGTTTCCTCCGGGTGCTCCAGTTTCCTCTCACAGTCCAAAAGACGTGCTGGTTAGGTGCGTTGGCCATGCTAAATTCTCCCTCCGTGTACCCGAACGGGCGCCGGAGTGTGGCGACTAGGAGATTTTCACAGTAACTTCACTACAGTGTTAATGTAAACCTACTTGTGACACTAATAAATAAACAAACTAAATTCAATTTAAAAAATAACAGAATACTGGCGAAGAATTATCGCACCAAGGAGCCATTCCAGGATTGATTGTCTTCATCTGACTGAGGTTTGGAGTTATACACAAGGCCTCAGTGGTAATCAGAACCAGTTTGAGGCTATTTCAGCCCAGGAACTCCCTCAGACTCACCCACCTGATCTGGAGATCATTTCATTTCCCTCATTTTGGTTTGCAGGATAAAGGAGATTATTGATCTTCATAGAATCATAGAATCCCTACAGTGCAGAAGGAGGCCATTCAGCCCATCAAGTCTGCACCGACCACAATCCCACCCAGGCCCTGTAACCCCACATATTTACCCTGCTGATAGCCCCGACACTAGGGTCAATTTACCATGGCCAATCAACCTAACCCGCACATCTTTGGACTGTGGGAGGAAACTGGAGCACCCGGAAGAAACCCACGCAGACACTGGGAGAATGTGCAAACTCCACACAGACAGTGGCCTGAGGCCAGAATTGAACCCAGGTCCCTGGCGCTGTGAGGCAACAGTGCTGACCACTGTGTCACCGTGCCGCCTTCTGGCTTTCAACTCTGCCAGAGGGGCTAATTGAGCCTTTCTTTTTTACTTTCTCAGATACTGAAGAGTTTTCTGTGTATTTCTAACCGATTTAATTCCTTTGACGAAGGCCTTGCGTCAACGCGCATCATCCATTATAGTTGCCTGACCCACTGAGTGCTTCCAGCATTTACAGTTGTGGTTCTGTCCTCTCTCTGCCATTGATCTGTAATGCTATGTACTTGCTGCAGTTACGCTACATGTATTACAGATCATTGTATCATCTCCATGAAATATGAGAAAGATTCATTGAAAACATTTGGTGGAAATGTCTAAAACCAATACGTGACGATAAATTACACTGAAAGAAATGGTTCTGAGTGATATAACTGAAGCCAGCCTGCCGTTCCTGCATCAGTTCAGCCCCTATTTAAAACAGATAACATCATCTAAGTTTCCAAATTGTAACCTTCACCACATATGAGTCATCAGATTCTTTCCACTTTGGTTCTAAATCATCACCGGGCTTCCCACGTGCGGCCACACGGAGTTGGGACAAAGCCCAGGTAAAAAGGAACAGGCAAATGTCCATTCCAATATTAACTCTCAGGTCTCACAGACATTACGGACAGAGCAACTCTTGAGTTTGCTGCAGCACTGAACACCGCGACAGAATGAACTTCAAGTGTCATGTTGCAGCTGCTCTCTGTTCCCATGGCCAAGACATTATTTAATATCCACCTATTTTTAATACAACGTACAGGCAAGTAAACAGGTCATTGTGATAACATAATGTAATCTGACACCATGTGTATTATTTGAGTTGGAGCTACAAGCTGACATCTTGCATTGACTTTAATGAACGAGAATCATAGAATCCCTACAGTGCAGAAGGGAGGCCATTCGGGCCATTGAGTCTGCACTGACTCTCCGCAAGAGTCTCTTATCCAGACCCACCCCCCCCTCCCTGCCTTATACCAGTAATATTTACGCATTTATCATGGCCAATACACCAAACCTAATCTTAGGACACCAAGGGACAATTTAGTGTGGTCAATCCACCTAACGCACATCCTTGGACACTAAGGGACAATTTAGCATGGCCAATTCACCTGACCTGAACATCTTTGGACACCAGGGACAACTTAGTATGGCCAATCCACCTAACTGGGACATCTTTGGACACTAAGGGACAATTTAGCATGGCCAATCCACCTAACCTGCACATCTTTGGACACTAAGGGGAAATGTAGTATGGCCAATCCACCTAACATGGAGATATTTGGACACTAAGGGTCAATTTAGCATGGCCAATCCACCTAACCTGCACATCTTTAGACACTAAGGGACAATTTAGCATGGCCAATCCACCTAACCTGCACATCTTTAGACACTAAGGGACAATTTAGCATGGCCAAGCCCCTTAACCTACACATCTCTGGACACTAAGGAGCAATTTAGCATGGCCAATCCACCTAACTGGGACATCTTTGGACACTAAGGGACAATTTAGCATGGCCAATCCCCCCAACCTATACACATCTTTGGAATGTGGGAGGAAACTGGAGCACCTTGAGGAAGCCCACACAGACAAGGGGAGAAACTCCAGAGAGTCACTGAGGCCGGAATTGACGCCGGGACTCTGGCGTTATGAGGCAGCGGCAGCAGAGCTCACCACCGCACCAACATTTGTATAGGACACACACATGATTTTAAAATTAAGTATTAGACACATTCAAGTAGAAATTGGTCATTTTTTTCCCCGACATGCATTTTGGAAATTTGGGTAGATGCTGCACATCCTGGTTTGATTCTTGCCCTTCCAGCGAGCAACATTCCCTGCCAGAAGAATGGGATCGTTAGGTTATCCCAGCGAGTGACTTTCTCACCTTCCCATATGTCCAGCCGAGCTCAATTTTGTTCATTGCCCAAAGTTCGTGGATGTTTTCAGCCAGTTTATTCTGCACTTTCTCAAGGTGGGAAGGCAAAACAATCTGAATAGACAGGAAGAGGGGACCATTAATTGAAAATACGAAGCATGAACCATCATCACATTTGCCTCTTTCAGAGTGTAACTTAGCCGTGGTCAGATTTGGAGAAATTTATTCTTACTCTTCATTGCATGGGTTCCCAGCACTTCTCAATTGTGACAGAAAATTAAAATGTTGTACAGTATGATCCAAAAAGATTAAAAGCTCATGCCTCGAAAAACTTGCACCTTAATTCGTCATCAGATATAAACATTGAGCACGGAGCTATGATTTGTGGCATGACCACCCATTGGAAATGAGGTAAGTAGGGTAGAAAATGTGTCTACCCATCCCATTTCCGGAATGGTAACCTGGCAACTGGTGGTTCCCATACAGCCCAAACGCTATTTTAATCCTCTATTCAGTCCTCTGCACGTTGCATTGGCCCATGTGATGTTGTGAAGAAACCATATGATCCAGGCAACCAGCCTCCTATCCATTGACTCTGTCTAAACTTCCCACTGCCTCGACAAAGCTGCCAGCATAATGAAGGACCCCACGCACCCCGGACGTTCTCTCTTCCACCTTCTTCCGTCGGGAAAAAGATACAAAAGTCTCAGGTAATGTACCAACTGACTCAAGAACAGCTTCTTCCCTGCTGCTGTCAGACTTTTGAATGGACTTACCTTGCATTAAGTTGACTTTCTCTACAGCCTAACTATGACTGTAACACTACATTCAGCATTGTCTCCTTTCCTTCTCTATGAATGGTATGCTTTGTCTGTATAGTGCGCAAGAAACGATACTTTTGAATGTATGTTAATACATGTGACAATATAAATCAAATCGAATCAGATCAAAACCCCCCCCTCTGTAAAGACGGAGTCCCTATAAAAGGGAAATTGTAGCAATTGCTCTGGAGGCTGCTGATTGATGGGACAGGACCCTGCTGAGCTGCCTGGAGTCCTCGCCTGTTAGCTGCAGGGTTGGCGAGAGACCCATGCTGCCACTTCTGGGAAGACACAAAGGACCATAAACCAATTAAGCAGCGGTGAGGATAGTGGCAGGCCCATGCCCGGAATCAGGACCACCCCCCCCCCCCCCCCCCCCCCCGTCCGAGGTCTTGCCTACCAAGTTCAGCCGGCGCATCAGAGCCCCCGTCCGAGGTCTTGCCTACCAAGTTCAGCCGGCGCATCAGAGGCCCCACAGCCCGTGTGCTCAGGAGCGCCACATGGTAGGGTGTGGCTGCTTTTGGAAGGACAGGCACCGGAGGTGATGCCCTCGTGGTATTATCACTAGGCTATTCCTCCAGAAACTCAGCTAACGTTCTGAGGACCCGGGTTTGAATCCCGCCAAGGCAGATAAAAAAACCTGGAATTAAGAATCTACTGATGACTGTAAAACCATTGTTGATTGTCAGAAATCCCCGTCTGGTTCACTAATGCCCTGTAGGGAAGGAAATCTGCCGCCCTTACCTGGTCTGGCCTACACGTGATTCCAGAGCCACAGCAATGTCAACTGCCCTCTGAAATGGCCTTGCAAGCCACTCAGTTGCTCAAGAAGGCAGCTCACCACCACCTTCTTGGGGGCAACTAGGGATGGGCAATAAATGCTGGCCAGCCAGCAACACCCATGTCCCACGAATTAATAAAAAAAGTCTCAGGAATGTGCAGCGACCCAGGTCACAGGAAGGTGACGTGGGGGAGGGGGTTGAGGAAGAGTTCCGCAGGACGGTGGGAGGAGGGGGGGAGGAGGTGGAGGAGTCACATGGCAGGGGTTACCTCTGCAGGCACCCTCACTCTCTTCCCAACATCCAGTCCCTTGATGAAAGGTACAGAGTGCATTTGATCGAGGGGCCTACGTCTCAGGAGGTGACAAGCTGGCTGCATGGTTTTAGCTGCCACGCAGGCCATATGGCAACAAGCCCACCTGCCACTGGGTTAATACCAGCAGTGACGGAATGAGGCGGGACAGGAAAATTCCACCCTCAGTCATTTATTACTGTACAATTTTCATTTGCAAATTATGCTCATTTCTGAACCACGGCTCAGTCAATTTTTGTTCTGTTCAGTTGCTAAATCACACAAAATTGTAATGAATTTATTCATGACATTTGCATTTCAGGATGTGCGTACCTGGCTGGTATCTACAGGCTTGGGGATGAAGGAGGCCTGGGAAAGATGGCTTGTTGTCCCTAGTAAATCTCGAACACCATCATAATCCCTCTTGTACTCTTTGATTGGCTCCAGTCTCATCTTCTCCTTTGGTAACAGTGCCTCATAGCAAGGTGCATATCCCGGGGGTGGCAAGAACCTAAAATCTCCATGGTGGCCACCAATCAAAAAACGTACTCTTGAAAAAAGAGAGGAAAGTAAAGATGAATCACAAAAAGAATTATGAGGGGCATAGATAGAGTAGACAGGAAGAAGCTATTCTCCTGGGTGGAGGGATCAATGACCAGGGGGCAGAGATTTACGGTAAGGGACAGGAGGTTTAGAGGGGATGTGAGGAAATACTTTTTCACCCAGAGGGAGGTGGGAGTCTAGAACTCACTGCCTGAAAGGATAATGGAGGCAGAGACCCTCATAATATTTAAGAAGTCTCACAACATCAGGTTAAAATCCAATAGGTTTATCTGGAATCACGAGCTTTCGGAGCGCTGCTCCTTCATCATGAAGTAACAGCGCTCCGAAAGCTCATGATTCCAGATAAACCTAACCTGATGTTGTGAGACTTCTTACTATGCCCACCCCAGTCCAACGCTGGCAACTCCACATCATGTCTAAGATTTAAGAAGTATTGAGATGTGCACTTGCAATGCCAAGGCATACAAGGCTATGGACCAAGTGCTGGAGACTGTGATTCAAATAGGTGGCTATTTTTGACCAGCGCAATACGAAGGGCCGAAGACCTCTATGACTCTAAACGTTCCTTCAAAATTGGCAAACCGTATGTGGTTCCCTGCCTTATGTAAAATCAGAAAATCATGTTGGGCCTGTAAGTGATAACACTTAGGAATCAGAGGGCCAAAATTTACCTTCTGCCAACCCTCCATGTGTTAGGTCTGTGGAGTACCACAGCTACACTACATTGCCGTGCATGTAGAACGCCAATTCGTTCATTATGATCTGGGTGTTCCCCCCCAACAACTGGGAACAGGACATGGGCATGAGAGGCCTGTAGGTGCACGTCAGAACACAACATCTTGGACTACTGCCCACTGCTCAGGAAGACCTGAAGCCAGTGCTCGATAGAGGCTAATGATTTACTGATCTTGTCCAGCGTGATGCTGGCTTGCTGATTTAGACCATCTCATGATTCTCAGAACCCTCTAATCTGCAGAGAGTTTGGCACTTGCTTTAAGGCCAGTCTTTTGAGGCACTCCTCCATGCTGCCCTGCTGTAAGGTAAGAGACCCTGGAATTCTCTCTTCCCAGAGCTCATGCCGTGTTTTGTGTAAGTAACAGAGTGGGAACGAGACAGTGGGACAGGGACCTGATCAAGCAGCTTCCCTATTCCCTCTTCAGTTGAGCATTCTCCAGGTGTAATAAAGAAAATAATGTTTCCTCGTTACCGAACCGTTCAAATCTGACTTCCTTTGAAATGGTTGCCCTTTGGTGTTATTTTTGTTTTATATAAAAACCCTTAAAATCTAAGGTACTGCCATCATGTTCCAGCTTTTTCTTAATTGATCAGGTGAATACTTTCCAATTTAGAGAATAATGGAGGAAGGACTGGTCTGGTTCCTACATCTGAACACATTCCTTTTCAATGTATTTGCAATAAGAAGCTGTATACAAGACAATACACCTGCAATTCATCATAGAATCATCATAGAATCCCTCCAGTGCATAAGGAGGCCATTCGGCCCAACGGGTCTGCACCGACCAAAATCCCACCCAGGTCCTATCCCCGTAACTCCATTTATTTACCCTGCTAATCCCCCTGGCACTAAGGGGCAATTTAGCAGGACCAGTCAACCTAATCCGCACATCTTTGGACTGTGGGAGGAAGCCGGAGCACCTGGAGGAAACCCACGCAGACATGGGGAGAACATGCAAACTCCAAACAGAGGCCGGGAATCGAACCCGGATCCCTGGTGCTGTGAGGCGGCAGTGCTAACCACTGTGCCACCGTGCCACCTTCTTCATGCACTTGGTCTCCAAGACATGTAGGAAATAGATATTGTAAATATGGCGGGGATTTTACACTCTCTCCGTACCCAGAAGCATGCTGGGTGATGAAGGGGAGGGGAGGGACTGGGCGTCTGGGGGGTCATGAAATCAAATGGAATAGTGGGCTGTCCATTGCCTTCATGGCCCCACTGAAATTTTACTAGTAACAGGAAAGTAATGGATGTCCCATCAGCCCTTAGGCCAGTTGTGGGCGCCACGAGGAATTTCACAGTAACTTCATTGCAGTGTTAACATCAGCCTTACTTGTGACTAATAAATAAACTTTACTTTAATTGCAGCCCTTCAGTGACCAATGAATGGCCATTGAAGGGTATCTTCCTGGTAATTTACCACTGCCAGATTGGTCTGCCACTAAGCTTTGGGTGCCCCTAACAATCAGAAACTTTCGTGGTCGACAGAGGGCCCTCCACAAGCAGCAAGGGTTCCCCCCCCAACCCCACTGGAAGACTCCCCTATCCTCGCAAGTGACACCTTCCCTCTTCCCTGATTGGTTTCCAACACAACTCACCATCACTCTAGTCCCCCTCAATAACTACTGATCCCCGGCCTGCAGTTCCAGAAATGGCCACCATTCCTGGTGGTGCTGTTGGGACAGAATGGTGGCCAGCTCCTGGAGTTGGAACATCCTCTCTCAGATGGTGCAGAAGCCATGGCTGCAGGCAATTAACCACCTGCACATTTTGGACAACGGCGACATGCGCAGTACTATTAAAATAGGAGGGAACTCTGTGCCCTTTGACATGTTTGTCTTTCACCTCTGACCCCCAGCATGGCAAGTGTGTTAGATGCACGCTGAGTGGTGCAAGCACCAGCCACATCAATGATAATGGGGGAACTCTCCTGATGCTGGTTACCCTGCCCTGGGGTCAGCAGCTGAGGTATCAGGCAGGTGCCCCCTCGGTACACATAATGGAATCGCGTTAGATTTCCCCGGTCATCGTACTTTCAAAATCAAAACCATCCACACCCTGACACGACGGAGAAGATAAACTCACTTGGCACCGGCAGAAAAGCTGACCACAGGGAAGAAGAGGCCATCAGTGTTGAAGCTCTCAAACATCCCTTGCACCGGTTGTCCATTAATGCGGAACGATATACTGGGAACCCCCAAATCCAGGCAACAGCTGATCACGTCATCAGAGTTCAGTATGTGCTGATTGGCTGATGTTACAGCTCGGGCTATTCGACCTTTATTGGAGGAAATTGAACAAGCCAGTATCAAAACATTGATTATGGAACCCCATCATCACCAACATTTGCTGTTTAGGCTTTTCAGATAATTTTACTTCTACAGGATATAGGATGTGCCATTAAGAAATGTATTTGGGTCATGTTTCTTGTGCGGGATTTTTTTAAGCAGTTTTTTATTATCGGTGCCGGTTTGTCTGGATCTGGCAGCCCCTGTTGTTACTGCAGCAGCATAATTGATCTTAATTGTTAAAGTGTTTGTTTTAATCTGGACTGGGTGTTATTTTAATGCTTTTCCCCTGGGTTTTTTCAGAATGGGGCTTGATCAGGTTGATTGACAGGTATGGTCATATGACAGGGCGGGACTAAGCTTACACAGAAAAACCAAGTCAGTTGCTGCTTGGAATCTTTAGAGAGAGGTAGATTTCTCTCTGTCTCTTTCTCTCTCTGGATTTGGGGTCTGCCTGAAACTAGGTTTCTTTCTTTGAAGTTCTGCTGTTTGTGAGTATATCCTTCCCTGGAAAGCACTGTGTGGGAGTCAGAAGGCAGATCACAAATCTAGCATCTAGCAGGTTAAAAGGCCACAAATCTAACATCCATTTGAGCATATCTGATTTTTTGATGCCAATTGGTTTTGAAGTAGGATTTATGTCTATGGGGATGTTGCTTACATTGGAACTGTACAGACAGCTAGCTGTTAAGAATTATATTTTGTCAAGTTTAATTATTTTAATTGGTAAAAGCTTTGCTAATTCTTTTTGTTATATTCTAACTGTGTTCATAAATAAAATTTGTTTTAATAAAAGATTCAGAGTGGGTCAATTGAATCATACCTGGAGTGAAACACCTTATGCTCGCACTGGTGCCAAAACCAAAAAACGTTGGAGTCGAGGCTAACTTCATAATATACCTTGGAGTTTCTGAACTCTCCCCTAACAGGCGCAAGGAATGGAGCGCTCAGTGCTCTGTAGCAATTAATGTTCCAAAACTGTGAGGTTAAAAGTATTGATTACTATTCCCCAGTTGTGTAAAATAACAATTCATGCTTGTTTCAGTTTTTTGCAGCTAACCGGAATAGTTAGACTGAACCTTTGTTTTCAGCAAGTGTACAATACTGATGGGTTTGGATTGATTGTCTGTTTTATATCTCACTCATGCTTCCTTCCCATCAAATTCCTTACCTTTGTTGAATATTTAATTTTCATCCTATGCTGATCCAATTATGCCGAGTTTGAGCTGGCACAAGGGACAAAACTACAACATTCATGCTCCAACACAAAGCAAGACTCTAAAACTTCTAGGGGGGGTGCTCCATTGGCACAAGCGTGGCAGAACAAAAACCCACCTTGGCGCTAAGCTAGAGGTTCCCCTTCTAGGAATGAGGCCATTTGGACGCCCAAGGTGGGGTGCAAGCCCCTGGGAATGGTGTCTCAACGGAGAAAGCCACAAGTTGCCAGCAGGATGTCAGAGCAGTGGCAAGTGTCTCTGATGTTGGTGTTGGTGAGGGTCAGTGGACCTCTTGCAATCTTCTACATCTAATGCAGCAGGCAGGCTTATCATAGATAAGAATCATAAAATCCCTACAGTGCAGAAGGAGGCTATTCAGCCCATTGAGTTTGCACTGACCACAATCCCACCCAGGCCCTATCCCCATAACCCCATGCATTTAACCTAGCTGGACCCCTGACAGTAAGGGGCAATTTAGCATGGCCAATCCACCGAACTCACACATTTTTGGACTGTGGGAGGAAACCAGAGCATCTGAAGGAAACCCACGCTGACACGGGGAGAACATGCAAACTCCACACAGGCAGTGACCCAAGCCGGGAATTGAACCCAGGTCCCTGACGCTGTGAGGCAGCAGTGCTAACCACTGTGCCACCGTGCCACCCCTTCTTGGAGAAGCTTCTCAGTGCCCTTTAGCAATGATTAGTTTGCCCTGCCAAAGGTATGGAGACAGTTTGCAGCCATGAACGGGATCCAGACCACACCTCAGCTGCCATGAGTTCCACTGGGGTCTAAGGAAAGTGGATAGGGTCAGGAAAGCCCAGAACCCTCTCCCCAAAACATGAGCCTTTGATGTTGTGAAATTGGGTGGCAATAATGATACCTTATTCAAATTTACTAAGCCAATCAAAAAGATAATTATGCTTTACCCCAGATTCCAACCCTATCCTGGACAGAGTAAGGGTTTCTGCCCATTCTAACCCAGAGAGTTTGGGAGCCAATGATTTTTATGATGCAATTTCCCGATTAATGTTTCATATAAACTATCTTTCCCAGCCTGGAACTCAATAGTTATCAAAATGTGTACCTGAAAGTTATTAAAGATCTTTCCACTTAGGAAAGAAGAGCAGGTTTGAGTGATTATGTCAAATCTATTAACAAGCCTTCTTCAGACCAGGAGGACTGAGGGGAAGGGAATATTTCTGCTTTTAACGTAGCCGTGGTGTTTTGATGCGGTTACAAACCTGACCACAAGTGAAGTCCATCAAATCCATAGGAATACAGATCATCTCCCACTCCATTACCCCCCCAGCCTTCCCCGCCACCGGGGTAAGGGGCATATCCCTTCGCAGATGCCCAGCCAACCCGCAAGTGAATAGGGTCTGGAGTCAAAAAGTGATTGACCCGATCGACGACCAGCTCATAATACCATTTCTTGTACTGGGCGGATCCTTCACTGGTTCCCAGGAAAATGTTAGGCCTTATGCTGGAAGAGAGAAGAAGAATCATCTCGAATGATTATCAGTATGTGATCTATTTAAAGATCTTTGCGAACTTTACCTTCCATGCATTGCTTTCATCAAAATTACATTTCAATTGGCCATCAATACATCAGCACACACGTTAGGGCAGCACGGTTGCACAGAGCTTAGCTCTGCTGTTTCACAGCGAATTCCAGCCTTGGGTCACTGTCTGTGTGGAGTTTGCCCATTCTCCCCGTGTCTGCATGGGTTTCCTCCGGTTTCCTCCCACACTCCAAAAGATGTGCTGGTTAGGTGGATTGGCCACGCTAAATTACCCTTTAGTGCCGGGGGATTAGCAGGGTAAATACGTAGGAATGCAGGGATAGGGCCTGAGTGGGATTGTTGTCAGTGCAGAGTCGATGGGCTGAATGGCTCCCCTCTACACTGTAGGGATTCTATATTTGTGGAGTATCGCAAGGCTGATTTTAACCATGCCTGTCCAATATGAAGAGGGTGGCTGAGTGGCTAACATTCACTCCTCTGTGCTGTGCCTGCCAAAGAGGCCTTTAAAGGCTATAGTCCAAAAGTGTCCCATTCTAGGGGCCAGTGGCAGATGGGAAGTTTGACTGTGGCCTAGGACGCCTATCCCACTGTAACATAAGTGTCCTACGGTGAGCTGAGGGGAGACAGAGACCTCCCATGGATATAAGTAATTAATATAGATATACAATCTATATTAACTACTTGAATACAGCGATAGAAGATTCTATAGCCAAATTTGCAGATGACACAAAAATAGGCGGGACAATAAGTTGCAAAGAGGAAATAAGAACCTTACAAATGGATATAGGAGATTAGGAGAGTGGGCCAAAATGTGGCAGATGGAGTTTAACGTGGATAAGTGTGAGGTCATGCATTTTGGTCGGAAAAATGGGAAGGCGACTAATTATCTAAATGGGGAGAGACTTTGGGGTGCTCCGGTGCAGAGGGATCTGGGTGTCCTCGTTCATGAGTCACAGAAAACTAGCATGCAGGTACAGCAGATAATAAAGAAAGCGAATGGAATGTTGGCATTTGTAGCTAAAGGAATAGAATATAAAGGTAAGGAAGTATTGCTGCAACTATACAAGGCATTGGTGAGGCCGCACTTGGAGTATTGTGCACGGTTTTGGTCCCCTTATTTGAGGAAAGATGTAGTGGCATTGGAGGCAGTTCAGAGGAGGTTCAGTAGATTGATTCCAGAGATGAGGGGTTTGTCGTATGAAGAGAGATTGAACAGTTTAGGCTGATACTCTCTGGAATTTAGAAGAATGAGGGGAGATCAAATTGAGGTATACAAGATGATAAAAGGTATGGATAAAGTAGACGCGAAGCAGATGCTTCCTCTTGTGGGGCATTTTGGGACGAGAGGTCATAGTCTTAGGATAAGGGGCAGCAAATTTAAAACAGAGTTGAGGAGAAACTACTTCTCCCAAAGGGTTGTGAATCTGTGGAATTCGCTGCCCCAAAGTGCCGTGGATGCTGGGACAGTGAGTAATTTTAAGGAGGAGTTAGACAGATTTTTAATTGGTAACGGGTTGAAGGGTTATGGGGAGAAGGCAGGAAAATGGGGATGAGGAGCATATCGGCCATGATCGAATGGCGGGGCGGACTCGATGGGCCGAATGGCCGAATTCTGCTCCTATATCTCATGAACTTATGGAAGGTCATGGGAGGAGAGGGAAGTCAGGAAGATCTGCCCCCTCTGATGGCTGGGTCAGAAAATGTCTTTGACAGAAGATCCATCCCCGATAGTTGCAGCTTGACTGTGTCTGAATTTAGCATTATAACGGTCCGTATAATTTTCATTCGTGTCATTCTGATCAGAAATTTGCAATTTATCGTCTGAATTCAGCAAAACAATCTGTGGATAAAAGCAAAATACTGCGGGTGCTGGAATCTGAAACAAAAACAGAAAATGCTGGAAAATCCCAGCAGGTCTGACAGCATCTGTGGGAAGAGAATAGAGCCAACGTTTCAAGTCAGGATGACCTTTCGTCAGAGCTGTGGAGGTGAATGGCCTAGATCAGCACAGAAAAACACACAAAACATCAATTAACCATTATTTGTGAATAAATTTATGAATTTATTTTCCTGAGGAGAGAAGTCAGTGACCAGAAGGATATAAGAAGCCTCACAACACCAGGATAATTTTCAACAGGTTTATTTGGAATCACGAGCTTTCGGAGCGCTGCTCCTTCATCAGGTGACTCACCTGATGCAGGAGCAATGCTCTGAAAGCTCGTGATTCCAAATAAACCCGTTGAACTTTAACCTGGGGTTGTGAGACCTCTTACTGTGCCCACCTCAGTCCAACGCCAGCATCTCCACATCAGAAGGATACAGATTTAAAGTAACTGGCCGAAAGCTTAGTGGGGAGTTGAAGGAATATTTTTCCTGCACAGAGGGTGGAGGGGGACTGGAACTCACTGCCTGAGAAGGTGGGAGAGGCAGAAAGTCTGACTACATTTTAAACATACACTTGCATAGACACTGAACTGCAGTGATGCACAGAGACTACAGCCCAAGTGTTGGAAGGTAGAATGAGGCTGCATAGCATAGATACAATGGGCCAAATGGCCTCCTCTGCACCTTGAATTTCTATGGCTGTCAGTTTTTCAGTTAAAGATGAAACTGATTTGCATTACCTTGTAACATTGTTAACTAAACGAGTTTGCAGAAGTAAGTCCCGGCGAGGTAGTAGATTGTCACAGATCAGGTTTTGGTTAACTCGTATAGCGACACCATTGCACACACACAGTGAAGACAGCAGGTCCAGCACCTAAATACAGTCAGACACATGTCATGATCCAAAGAAAATGAGATAATATTGTTGCAAAATAATGCACATCTTTATCACAGAACTATTATAGAGGGAAGAAATGGCAGGTGCGTAGTTTAGTTTAGTTTAGTTTATTTAATAGTGTCACAAGTAGGCTTACATTAACAGTACAATGAAGTTACTGTGAAAATCCCCAAGTTTTGGTGTCTGCAATGGTGAACTGAATGTTTCACTCACACAACCCAATCTCAAAGGATAGCGAACTATCGTTAAATTACTCTGAACATCTGTTGGTTTTCTGAAGCAGAACGCTCCGCAGAAAAGCAACATCCTGGGGTCGAGGGCAACCTACCTCACCTGCCAAGAATGGGGTGAGAGAGGGGACGATAATGTAGAGCACACTGCCCTGTTCCCATTGGGATCCCGCCCACCATCTCCCCCTAGTTAGGTGGGTGAGGCGCCAGGCAAGACCCCAGTGAGTTAGTGCAGGTTAGGTGGACTGGCCATGATAAATTACCCCTTAATCTCCAAAGGTGTGTAGCTTAAGGGGATTAGTAGGGTAAATGCATGGGGTTACAGGAAAGGGCCTGGGTAATATGCTCTGTCAGAGAGTCAGTGCAGAGTGAATTGGCCAAGTGGCTTTCTTCTGCTCCATAGGGTTTCTATGGGAATTAGTAGGGAGATGAATCACATCCAGCAATTTATTTTTTTCTATTGGTTGATAGAGGGCAATGAGCTGTCCAACCTTTCAGCCTATTGGCTAAGATCAAGCATCAGATCAAATCCAAGATGGGGTGCAATGCCTTATTTAAGTTTATTTATTATTAGTGTCACAGGATTGAGTTTAGGAGTCCGGGGATAATGATGCAGCTATATAAGACCCTCGTCAGACCCCACTTGGAGTACTGTGCTCAGTTCTGGTCGCCTCATTACAGGAAGGATATGGAAAAGATTGAAAGGGTGCAGAGGCGATTTACAAGGATGTTGCCTGGATTGAGTGGCATGGCTTATGAGGATAGGCTGAGGGAGCTCGGTCTTTTCTCCTTGGAGAGACGTAGGATGAGAGGAGACCTAATAGAGGTATATAAGATGTTGAGAGGCATAGATCGGGTGGACTCTCAGAGGCTTTTTCCCAGGGTGGAAATGGCTGCTACGAGAGGACACAGGTTTAAGGTGCTGGGGTGTAGGTACAGGGGAGATGTCAGATGGAAAGTTTTCACACAGAGGGTGTTGGGCAAGTGGAATCGGCTGCCGTCAGTGGTGGTGGAGGCAAACTCAATAGGGTCTTTTAAGAGACTCCTGGATGAGTACATGGGACTTAATAGGATGGAGGGTTATAGGTAGGCCTAAAAGGTAGGGATATGTTCAGCACAACTTGTGGGGCCGAAGGGCCTGTTTTGTGCTGTAGTTTTTCTATGTTCTATGTTTCTAAGTAGGCTTACATTAACACTGCAACAAAGTTACTGTGAAAATCCCCTAGTCTCCACGCTCCACCACCTGTTCAGGTACACTGAGGCAGAATTTTGCATGGCCAATGCAACTAACCGGCATGTCATTCGGACTGTGGGAGGAAACCGGAGCACCCGGAGCAAACCCATGCAGACATGGGGAGAACATGCAAACTCCACACAGACAGTGACCCAAGCTGGGAATCGAACCTGGGCCCCTGGCGCTGTGAGGCAGCAGTGCTAACCATTGTGCCACTGTGCTGCCCACTTATCTTGTCAGCTTGGATTTTATTTGTCTCTCATGTGGGGACGATGAATTGGATTCAGTCGGATTTTGAATTTGTTTTTTGGAGCAAGCAAGGAATGGATTTGGATTTGCCTGGTCCAATGTGAGCACTGGCTTTGTAACTTTAAGGATGGAGTAAAACTTTTAAAAAAGAACAGTCCAACCCTCCCACCTGAAGAAAAATGGGAAATAAAGTAAGAAAGCTATGAAGAAGCGGATGAAGAGAAACTGGATGGTGTTGCTGGATTAAAAACTAGCTTTCACGACTGGGCACTGGGTTTAAGATGAGCCAAGATCTCCTGGAATGGGGGGCTGGGGGGGTGGGGGGGAGGGGGTGGGGGGCATGAGAAATGGTATCAGTCTTTAGCACAAAACCACTTCTAATTCCACATTAATTTGCAAAGTCAAGGAGGCCATAGGGAGGCTGCAGTGGGAAGAGTGGAACAGGGGTGCATTAGCAGTATGCCCCTTTGTGTTTGGTCTTGAGGGTGGTGGTAGTGAACAGGGAGCTTTATTCTGAACCTGGCTGTGCTACCTCTGACACGGGAGCACTTGCAGTGAGCCGTGCTCCAATTTTCAACACTTCCTGGGATGGTGAGACTGATGTATGAGGAGAGATTGACTAGGTTAGGATTGTTTTCGCTGGAGTTCAGACAAATGAGGGGGATCTCATAGAGACTTATCAAATTCTAACAGGACTAGACAGGGTAGATGCAGGGAGGATGTTCCTGATGGTGGGGGGAAGTCCAGAACCAGGGGGTCACAGTCTGAGGATTTGGGGTAGACCATTTAGGACGGAGGTGAGGAGACATTTTGTCACCCAAAGAGTGGTGAGCCTGTGGAATTCATTACCACAGGAAGTAGTTGATGCCAAAACAATGAATGTATTCAAGAGGCGGCTGGATATCGCACTTGGGGAGAAAGCAGGATTAGGCTATTGAGTTGGATGATAAGCCATGATGGTGATGAATGGCGGAGCAGGCTCGAAGGGCCAAATGGCCTCCTCCTGCTCCTATCTTCTATGTTTTTATGTTTCTATGCACCATCCCTCACCTTCATGAGAGAGGAGAAATATCGGCGATATTCAGAAAGTTATTTCAAAACCACATCAAGAAGAAAAAAGTAAAATAGAGCATTTACGTTCTAAATTGGAACTATTACTGGAGAAAACTGCTCAAAAAACAAAATGATTTTAATTTGTGTTGAAATTTCCATATTTATTACTGAATTTCAGCATATAGAGGACTTGTGGTGCATGAAGAATCAATACATAACATTATTGCCCAAGTTATAAACAAGTTAAAATAATTGAATTTATTAAAGTTTATTATCAAATGTATTGGGTACAGCAATTGCAACAAATATTAGAAGGTTTCAGAGAAATTGAAAGGATTTCAATTGGGTGATATTTTAATTAGTTTGTCAATTCTTTTTAAAGAATGTTTACTTTAGACTTCAAAGTGTAAAGAATTAATTATAACCTTGAGAGAAAGTACCACTTAATACCATCAAGCAAAAAAATACTTTACAGCAAAGGGATGGGCTTAAAGGGTGGCACAGTGGTTAACATTGCTGCCTCACAGCGCCAAGGACCCGGGTTCGATTCCCGGCTTGGGTCACTGTCTGTGTGGAGTTTGTATGTTCTCCCTGTGTCTGCGTGGGTTTCCTCCGGGTGCTCTGGTTTCCTCCCATAGTCCAAAGATGTGCAGGTTAGGTGGATTGGCCATGCTAAATTGCCACTTAGTGTCGGGGGACTAGTAGGATAAATATGTGGGGTTATAGGGATAGGGTCTGGGTGGGATTGTGGGTTGGTTCAGGCTCGATGGGCCGAATAGCCTCCTTCTGCACTGTAGGGATTCTGATTCTGTGAGTAAAATATTTCAAAACAGATACTGCCATTTCATCAGTTTGATTATCTCTGGATCTTACATTTTATAGGTTGGGATTCCCATCCTGACGCCATGGGGGAGGTGGTGGCAGAGTGGTATTGTTACTTGGCTAGTGACCCAGGGTAATGCTCTATGGATCCAGGTTCGAATCCCAACGCAGCAAGTCTAATGATGACCATGAAACAATCATCGTAAAAAACCCATCTGGTTCATTAATACCTCTTTGTGAAAGGAAATCTGTCCTCCTTAACATGGTCTGCCCTACATGTGACTCCAGATCCACAGCAATGTGGTTGACACTTAAATGCCCCCTGAAATGCCACTCAATTAGGGATTGGCAATAAATGCTGGCCCAGCCAGCGATGCCCATGTCCCATAATTAGTTTTTCAAAGACTTGTTCAGGACTCATAGAATCATATCATGATCATAGAAACCCTACAGTGCAGAAAGAGGCCACCTGGCCCATCGAGTCTGCACCGACCACAATCCCACCCAGGCCCCACCCCCACATCCCCACACATCCACCCACTAATCCCTCCAACCTACGCACCCCAGGACTGCAACTTTTAGCATGGCCAATCAACCTAACCTGCACATCTTTGGACTCATGCTTAGAAACCTCGGCATCAAGCTGATGGGGCCAACAACTTCGCTTTTGGAAGATCGAACACCATTTTTAAAACCTCCCCCTCCACCACCCCCCACTCTCAGTGCACAATAGCTCACCAGGTATTCTCTCCCCTTGCACCCACTCCTGCATGCAACTCCATGCCCCTTGGCCCTGCCCTGGCACTACCCACATGGCACTCCCCTAGCACTGTCCCCTGGCACTGCTCAGGCGGTAGCATTAATATGGGGGAACAATGAACTGGAACAAGGACTACAATTGTCCTCGATCCTTCAATGGGATCTGGTGTTTGATAGGATGAGGATTTCTCATCAACATGGAGGAGAACGGGGCCTACCTGGAGGTTTAAGCTAGCACATCATCTCACATCCCCTATGGTGTCAGGGGGTGGGAATGCCAACCTATAAGAGGATGCTACAATACAATTATTTTTCAACAGGAGAAACTTTGTTTTCCTGGAGCCTCAACATTATTCTCTTAGACCAGCAGAATTGTCACATTTAATATGCTTATTGGCACACCCACCTATCATTATTAAGCTAAGGCACGGTGACACAATGGTTAGCACTGCTGCCTCACAGCATCAGGGACCCAGGTTTGATTCCAACTTTGGGTCACTGTCTGTGTGGAGTTTGCACATCCTCCCCGTGTCTGCACGGGTTTCTTCCTGCTGCTCCGGTTTCTTCCCGCACTCCAAAGACGTGCAGGTTAGTGGGTTGGCCATGCTAAATTGCCCCTTATTGTCCCAAGACGTGTAGATTAGATGGATTAGCCATGGGAAAGGTGGGGGAGAGGACCGGGGTAAAACACTCTGTCAGAGCCTGTGCATACTTGATGGGCCAAATGGCCTCTTCTGCACTGTAGGGATTCTATGATTTGATGAGAATTAAGGAATCTTCTCCAGCCCAATCTCCCACAGCCAACCAACCCACCAGATCATGAACATTTGTCAGGGTCAGTGGTGCTGTTCCATAGTCCCAGCTTGGTGTGAGGATCACTGTCCCTCTGATTTTTGGGCCTGCATTCTCAAGTGAGATGTGCAAGTTTTTATTCATTATTTCCATTACTAATTCAAATTTAGCAATCTGCTGAGAAAAAAAAAATCATCTATTCACAGCTCATTTATGCAAAAATCACAGTTAATTAGTCGTTTGGCAGTAAAGAAATTGAGTGTGGCTGTAAAAAAGAGACATGCTGTCAAAGCTTTCAATCTTGCACTCATCAGATCAAACTTTGGCGACGCCTCGACCAGAGCTGACTTGCTGACCTATCAGCACCCTTTTCTCATGTAGCATGGATTGTTGCTCCCTTTGAAATCTGGCATTTTTGCCTCTGTTCTCATGAGTTCAAGATCAAAAGCTTTCACAGCAAGTCTCTTTTATTTCCCACTTGTAGTTAATTAACTCATTTGAACGTCATAACCTCTTTTTTCTTGCCTTTAGAGGCATTTTTTGAGAATTAGCAGTGGCACATTATGTATTTTGCATTCTTTCATTAGGTCTGGGCTTTCAGTATGGATTTTCTATTATCTGGTACACACCTTGTGGTTGCGTCCATGTTTATCCAGCAGTGAGATGATGGATTTGATATGTCCTTCTTTGATCACATTGAGGGCCTCAGGGCTTTCAATCAAGATGCAGTGCAACACTTCGAGAATGCCTGTGTGCAAGAAAATATGAGAATATCAGAATTCTGCAGGGACCGTGTATATCTCTACCTGCATGTAACATAAATATCAATTCTGAAATGTAATCCGTTTACAAAACTATCGCTGACTGCCTCCTTTTCCCCAGATTCTGTCGCCTTGGAGAATAAAAAAGCAAAGCATTTAACTCTCGTTAATTTATTTACAAAATTAACTCTTTGCGAAGATGGGAATTTGCAATTTTTGTAGAAACTATTTCTGATTGTTAATTGAATGGCCAGCTAATTTGCTTTTGGTGCTTTAGTTTGAGAGGGCAATGCTACCTGTGACATCTTCCTGTCTTTCTCGCTACCATGAGGCCTTTAACAGCCTCTTTCGGGAAGGAAATCTGCCATCCTTACCTGGTCTGGCCTCAATGTGACTCCAGACCACAGCAATGTGGTTGACACTTAAATGACCCTCTGAAATGCTACGCAGTTCAAGGACACCTGGGCAGACAGTCAGTCCCGACATGCAACACGTCTCACAGAGCAACATTCCTTCAGGTTCTAAAATGGGACTTTAACTATTGAGTGAAGTAAAGTTAAAGTTTATTTATTAGTCACATGTCAGGCTAACATTAACACTGCAATGAGGTTACTGTGAAAATCCTCTAGTTGCCACACTCTGGCGCCTGTTCGGGTCAATACACCTAACCAGCACGTCTTTCAGAATGTGGGAAGAAACCGGAGCACCCGGAGGAAACCCACACAGACATGGGGAGAACGTGCAAACTCCACACAGACAGTGACCCAAGACCGAGAATTGAACCCGGGTCCCTGGCGCTGTGAGGCAGCAGTGCTAACCACTGTGCCACCGTGTCGCCTGATCAGCCGAGTGTCTGACACATGTAGAAAAATGTACATTTGTACTTACAGGAAATACAAGCTATTTTCAAGTCTCTACACGTTCTCCCCGTGTCTGCGTGGGTTTCTTCTGGGTGCTCTGGTTTCCTCCCACAGTCCGAAAGATGTGCTGGTTAGGTGCATCAGCCATGCTAAATTCTCCCTCAGTGTACCCGAACAGGTGCCAGAGTGTGGCGACCAAGGGATTTTTACAGTAACTTCATTGCAGTGTTAATGTAAGCCTATTTGTGACACGAATAAATAAACTTTAAAAAGAATCCCTGCAGTACAGAGGGAGGCCATTTGGCCTGCAGTGACAACAATCCCACCCAGGCCCTATCCCCGTAACCCCATGTATTTGGGGTGGGGCAAGTTTCTCCTTCCCCATCCCATTAGAGAGAAGCTGGAGTGGGAAAAATTGGGCAGAATCCCAGCTGAACGCAGTTCTGCCCCTGGATCCGGGCTAGTACTTCAGCAGACTATTATAAAAATAAATGGAATTAACACTAATATTTTCTTATTGAATAATGTTTTAAAAATTGCAAATAGAGTGCGATAGTGTCTGTTTCATATCTTAATGTAAAACTACATTACCTGACGAAGATTCCAGTCTGTCTAATTTACTGACCAACCAGTCTAGGTTTTTCGAAAACTTGGCACAGTTGCTACGGTTACCACGTATCAGGGCAGCTGGGGACATAAGGCAGAATGTAACAGAACTGGACTCGTGCGAAGTAAAGTATGCTTCAAAAGCTCATAATAACACTGCAACAAGATATATCAACGTAAATAAAATGTACAACATAGAAAAATGTCACTTGGACCAAAGGCCTTGGTGTTTTTGCTCCATACATGTCTCTTCCCATCCTACTGCATTTAATCCTATTCGTAAATCCACTTATCCCTCTCTCGCTCATTTGCTTATCTAACATCCCCCTTAGCTATACTGAAGCTATTTGCCTCAACACATAGAAACTAGAAGCAGGAGTAGGCCATTCAGCCCTTTGGGCCTTCTCCGCCATTGATCTTGATCATGGCTGATCATCGAATTCAATATCCTGATGCCCCCCTTCCTCCCATATCCCTTGATCCCTTTAGCCCCAAGAGCTATATCTAATTTCTTCCTGAAATCACCATCTCATGGCAGTAAATTCCACACTTGTCCCATTCTGAGATTTTTCCATAATTCCCTTATTGGATTTATTGAGTGACTGTCTCACGCTAATGGAGGTGGAGTTTTCCCGTCCCGTCCACCATGGGAATCGTAGCGGCCAGGACACGGACCATGCAAAGGTCCGTTGACCTCAGGCGGGATTTTCCTGTCTTGGGACGAGCGCAGCCGGAAAAACCCGCCCTTAGCCTCTTGTTTTGATCTGTCCCTATCTTCCTCTTTTGTATAAAGAGCCCCAACCTGCTGACTGTTTGTGAAAAAGTATAACCTCTCTGTTTAGGCATCTTCCCAATCAAACATATTTGCACTTTCTCCCGCATTTCGACCAACATCCTTTTTATAATAATGGAGGCCGCAACTGTTCACTGGACTCAAGTGTGGCCTAAGCAAAGTTCCATACAAGTTCAACAGAACTTTGGTACTTTTCAATTCTATTCCCATAGAAATGAAACCTGTGCTTTATTTATTTTTAATGACCTTATTAACTTGCACACTCTATTAATTATTTGTGTAGCTGTACCCACTTTTAACTTCTACCAATTTAGACCATCCTTTTCCAGTCAAAATACATCACCTCACACTTATTAATTTTGAAATTAATTTGTCAATTATTTGATCATTCTGCAATTTATTAATAATCCTTGTATTTTGCTGCGGACTTCCTTCGTATTAACCATACCCCCACCCGGGGAGGAGAGTATATGGAAGAAAAATCTTTTCACCAACTATCCATTAACTCTGTCTGCACTTCCTGCTGCCTCGGCAAAGCAGCCAACATCATTAAAGACCCCACGTACCCCGGACATTCTCTCTTCCACCTTCTTCCATCGGGAAAATGATACAAAAGTCTGAGGTCACGTACCAACCGACTCAAGAACAGCTTCTTCCCTGCTGCTGTCAGACTTTTGAATAGACCTACCTTGCATTAAGTTGATCTTTCTCTACACCCCAGCTATGACTGTAACACTACATTCTGCACTCTCTCCTTTCCTTCTCTATGAACGGTATCTTTTGTCTGTAGAGCGCGCAAGAAACAATACTTTTCACTGTATACTAATACATGTGGCAATAATAAATCAAATCAAATCAAAGTAAATTGACTCGTATTGTTAATTGATTTGAAGCTTCCAATCATTATATAATTTTAGTTTCATGCAATCTTTTCAATTCCCATTTTGTTACGTTCTATGGCCCATTCATTTCTGTCAGAATTTGGGTAGATAATTAACCGTAGTGTACAGGGGTCTACAGGCATCTCCGTCCGTTGGAGAGAGAGAGAATTGGTTACATAGACCTTGAGGAACATCAGTCTGCAAGCATGAGGCCCCTTTGAACTACCGGGATGGGGATTGACCCCTTGTTGGTGATATTCCACATCGTGCTCCAGCCAATTGAGCTAACCGACCCCACATGTGCTAATTCAGTGATTCTATTTTTCTAATTCAATATTAAAACACAAAATTAAATCTACGTTAACATTCTCCCTTACATTATTTCAGTTAATTTCCATATTTCGAGTCATAGGGTGAGATTTTATAGTCTTGCTTGTCCTGAAACTCTAAAATCCCGCCCGAGGTCAACGGGCCTTCCCATGGTCCGCCCCTCGTCCCCTCCATAGAGTCATACAGTGCAGAAAAGGCCCTTCGGCCCATCAAGTCTGTACCAACAATAACTTTTGATTTGATTTGATTTATTATTGTCAGATGTATTGGGATACAATGAAAAGTATTGTTTCTTGCGTGCTATATAAACAAAGCATACCGTTCATAGAGAAGGAAAGGAGAGAGTGTAGGATGTAATGTTACAGTCATCGCTAGGGTGTAGAGAAAGATCAACTTAATATAAGGTAGGTCCATCCAAAGGTCTGATGGCAGCAGGGAAGAAGCTGTTCTTGAGTTGGTTGGTACGCGACCTCAGACTTTTGTACTTTTTTCCTGATGGAAGAAGGTGGAAGAGAGAATGTCTGGGGTGCGTGGGGTCCTTGATTATGCTGGCTGCTTTTCCAAGGCAGCAGGAAGTGTAGACTGAGTCAATGGATGGGAGGCTGGTTTGTACAACTACAAAAAGCACGTTCATCCCATTTTCCTGCACTTGTCCCATATCCTTGAATGTTATGATATTTTAAGTGTTGATCCAAATATTTTTGAAAGGTTGTAAGGTTTTCTTCCTCCACTACTTTCCCGGGCAGGGTATTACAGATATATGGCCCTTTTGTTTTGCAAAAGTGCACATAACAATTAAAAAACAATAATTCACTGGGGACTATTCAGGTTAGCCATTCAGTACATTATTTTTTACTGCTATGGACAATAAAAAAAATGGCAGTGCTTAGATGCATCCATCAAATCTTAAGAATTCTTCATCTATCTGGAGACATGCAACTTTTAGATTTTACCGAGCAGTTCATAAAGCAGATTCAAAATATCTTTCCACGCTGCTCCAGCCTCTTCGCCAGCGAATTCCGCAAAGTGTGCCGCACTGTGGTATATGTTCAGCCGGTCAATGCAATTCAGGACCAATCTCAGCATTGCCTAACACAATCGAGAGAAAAAGTCAAGAAACTAAGTCAACTGAATGTGCGAGCAGTGTCCCTTCCCTGCTATGCTGCATTTCTAATGTCAGAATAAGATTCAATCGCAGCAATGTTAGCATTCATGTCGAGAGGGCTGGAATACAAGAGCAGGGATGGACTCCTGGGGCTGTATAAGGCTCTGGTCAGATCCCCATTTGGTGTATGGTGAGCAGTTTTGGGCCCCGTATCTAAGGAAGGATATGCTGGCCTTGGAAAGAATCCAGAGTAGATTCACAAGAATGATCCCTGGAATAAAGAGCTTATCATATGAGGAATGGTTGAGGACTTTGGGGGTCTCGTTGGAGTTTAGAAGGATGAGGGGGGGGATCTTATTGAAACTTACAGGATACTGCGCAGTCTGGATAGAGTAGACGTGGAGAGGATGTTTCCACTAGTAGGAAAAACTAGAACCAGAGGGCACAACCTCAGGCTAAAGGGACGATCCTTTAAAACAGAGATGAGGAGGAATTTCTTCAGCCAGAGAGTGGTGAATCTGTGGAACTCTTTGCCGCAGAAGTCCGTGGAGGCCAGGTCATTGAGTGTCTTTAAAACAGAGATAGATGGGTTCTTGATTAATAAGGGGATTAGGGGTTATGGGGAAAAGGCAGGAGAATGGGGATGAGAAAAATATCAGCCATGATTGAATGGCGGAGCTGACTCGATGGGCCGAGTGGCCTAATTCTGCTCCTATGTCTTATGGGCTTATGGCAGCAAGAAATCATCGACACAGAGTCAACGATTGGTGCAAAATTTAGCACCTGGACAAAGAGTTATCATTTAAAATTGGCACTGTAGGTGTATCTATACCACATGGACTGCAGCAGTTCAAGATGTAGAGATGTCGGTGTTGGACTGGGGCGGCACAGTAAGAAGTCTCACAACACCAGGTTAAAATCCAACAGGCTTATTTAGAATCACGAGCTTTCGGAGCGCTGCTCCCTCATCAGGTATCCCTGTAACCCCACGTATTTACCCCACTAATCCTCCTGACATTGAGGGGCAATTTAGCTTGACCAATTCACCTAACCTGGAGGAAACCCACGCAGACACGGGGAGAATGTGCAGACTCCACACAAGCAGTGACCCGAGGCTGGAATTGAACCCGGGTCCCTGGCGCTGTGAGGTAGCAGTGCTAACCACTGTGCCACCATGCCGCCCATAGTTCTGCAGTTATTGATAGCCTCGATATTTTGGGATATGCCATTGGTTTTTTGGGGGGGATTATGTTTTTGGATGTGCTAGAGATGCAACAAGTGTGGCAATTTGATACTGAAATAGTGAATCCCAGAGCCATAGCTCAGAAGACTTATCAGGAACTCCTGAAGAGAGTACATGACGTGAAGATGAGAACAATATGGCTGAATGGCATTCTGAGAAGGGGTTGCTGCCGAGTGAAGCTTTGCCCTACTGGCTTGATGCTCTGTAGTTTTCTGTCAGAAACTGCAGCTGTAATCCAAAACAAAGAGCCCAACCTCTCATCTTAACATGTTTAACGAATTAAAACAAGGATTTCGCCAAAAGTAACACCACTGATCCTTCTATTTGTGAATCAGAGTTGAGAAAATATTTTAATCCAATTTTCTTTTTATTCATTCGTGGGACATGGGTGTCGCTGGCTGGGCCAGCATTTATTGCCCATCCCTAGTTGCCCTTGGAGGGTAGTTGAGAGTCAACCACATTTCTGTGGCTCTGGAGTCACGTGTAGGCCAGACAGAGTAAGGACAGTAGATTTCCTTCCCTAAAAGATATTAGTGAACCAGATGGGTTTTTCCAAAAATCGACAATGGTTTCATGGTCATCAGTAGATTCTTAATTCCAGATTTTTTTTATTGAATTCATGCCATGGTGGGATTCGAACCCGGGTCCCCAGAACATGGGCTGAGTTTCTGGATTAATAGTCTAGTGATAATACCACGAGGCCATCTCCTTCCCTCATGCTCCACCTATTCTGTTCTCTGAAGTTTGGGCTCGAAAGGAACTCAGTATTTATTTTTGGTTTACATTGTTACCAACTGTTACCATCAAGCACTCCTGCATCAGACCCCACAGTGGGTTAAAATTCCCATACTCCTCCCAGCAACGTGCATTATCATAGAATCTCTACAGTGCACAAGGAGGCTATTCGGCCCATCGGGTTTGCACCAACAACAATCCCACCCAGGCCCTATCCCCTATCCCCATCACCCCACATATTTACCCCCCTAATCCCCCTAACCTATGCATCCCGGGGCACTAAGGGTCAATTTAGCGTGGCCAATCAACCTAACCCCCACATCTTTGGAGTGTGGGAGGAAATTGGAGTACCCAGAGGAAACCCACGCAGACACGGGGAGAATGTGCAAACTCTGCACAGTGACCCAAGCCGGGAATCGAACCCAGGTCCCTAGAGCGGTGAGGCAGCAGTGCTGAGGCAGCAGTGGTAACCACTGTGCCACCGTGCCACCCATTAGATTTGCACTCCACTGTACCAATATCAATTTTTCCTCTTCTGACACTAGCCATCTTTGTCTGCACTCTGATTCAAACAAAGCCACACATTAAGAACTGTTTTGCTTTGAGTTTATCCTGCTGAGAGATACGAGGAGCGAGGTGATACAAATTTGCAAAACACTTTTATTAAAATTAAAAGAGAAGGGAGATTTCCCTCCAATCACCATGCTAATTCACCATAACATATGATCCCTTGCGAAAAAGGCAAAGTTACTTCAAATATCTTTCTTACTTCAGCATCATCCATATACGTTTTATAACAAGTCAGTGTTATTATTTTTAGATTTACCCTCGTTAACAAGGAAGAATGATGGCTTCATTCACAACAGCGCCAATGTGTTGTATGACTTAAAATGCGTCACATCCATGATCAGATCCCACTTAGACATGTCAGCAAGGAAGGTGATAAGTGATTAAATTAAGCATCTTGTCACAGATAGTGAGGGGACATTGGCGGGAAGTCACCCTGGGAAAGTCGAGTATATCTTTGAGCAGAGATTGGCAAACACCCAGAGAGCAGCTTAATCGTCTATTGCAAGGATTGAAAAAGGATAGGAATGAGAGAGAAAAACAAAATCACCACAGCTGATTACGATACGTTTCAATCTAGAGAAGCTAGAATTGGCGTTCCTCCAGGTAGTTTGTGTTACGTCTTCACGTGACTTTCGGATTAAGTGCCAAAATGTTTAAAGTGGGAGATTCAAAGAAAATCTCTCTAAAATCTTCACCCAAATAATGCCCTCCACTCGAGATGTCAAAGGCGGACTTCCCCAAAGTAAAAAAGAGCGAAAATTTGGAAAATGAATTTGAACGTGGCACTTAGAGTGGGGGGGGGTTATATTACTCATATTTATTTTTAAATCTCTGTGGCCTCATCCCATCTTCCACAAGTTTTATCTTCAGATTCTTGTGATCTCCTTTCCTTCAAACCTTGGCAGCACAGCCTTGAACATTTGAGCTTTGACAAAGGGTCATCTGGACTCGAAATGTCAGCTCTTTTCTCTCCTTACAGATGCTGCCAGACCTGCTGAGATTTTCCAGCATTTTCTCTCTCTCTTGAACATTTGAAGTCAGTTGAACACGTAACACAAACTATCTGGAAGATCATCAATTCTAGCTTCTTTGAATTGAAATGATTCGTAATCAGCTGTGGTAATTTTGCTTTTCTTAAGTCAGTTTCAATCTCAATCCTATCCCTTTTTTAAAATCCTTCCTTGCAATGGACGATTAAGCTACTCTCTGGGTGTTTGCCAATATCTGCTCTAAGCGAGCATATAAATTCAATAGCAAATACATCTCGGTGTTATCTCCTACCTCTTCTTTAAATAGGTTCTGTCTGTTTCTGAGAGAGCGTAGCTTGTACTGCTTATCTTCATGCTTCAAATCTTCCTCTGGAGGGTGGAAGTAAATGATAAGGTCCACCAGAGCTTCCTCAACTTCTTTAATGGGTAATTTGACTGGTGTGCTTTTACCAAGGCAGTCAAGGCCCCTGTGGAAATATTTCAATACATATCTCTTAAGGAACTTACGCACAGTTCACACAACAATCGCTTTTTCAACAACTGCATTTTAACAGCGTAAAATAGCATGAAGTATTTTACAAGAGGAAAAGTAAGAAAGAGTGTCACCATGTGGAAGAATCTACATGTCTCGCTGCCTCGGAAAAGCAGCCAGCATAATTAAGGACCCCACGCACCCCGGACATTCTCTCTTCCACCTTCTTCCATCGGGAAAAAGGTACAAAAGTCTGAGGTCACGTATCAACCGACTCAAGAACAGCTTCTTCCCTGCTGCCGTCAGACTTTTGAATGGACCTACCTCGCTCTAAGCTGATCTTTCTCTACACCCTAGCTATGACTGTAACACTACATTCTGCACTCTCTCCTTTCCTTCTCTATGAACAGTATGCTTTGTCTGTATAGCACGCAAGAAACAGTATTTTTCACTGCATACTAACGTATGTGACAATAATAAATCAAATCAAAGAGAGTTAGGAGAGGGCACCGAAATCTGGGCAAAATTATGGTTTTTATGTTGCCTTTGAAGGTTGGGGGAAGATGTGATTGGGGGAGGTGATGGTTGAGCGGTATTATTGCTAGACTATTAATCCAGAAACTCAGCTAATGTTCTGGGAATCCCGGGTTCGAATCCAGCCACGGCAGACGGTGCAATTTGAATTCAATTAAAAAAATCTGGATTTAAGAGTCTACTGATGACCATTGTCGGAAAAACCCATCTGGTTCACTAATGTCTTTTCAGGAAGGAAATCTGCCGTCCTTACCCGGTCTGGCCTACATGTGACTCCAGAGCCACAGCAATGTGTTGACTCTCAACTGCCCTTGGGCAACTAGGGATGGGCAATGAATGCTGGCCAACCAGCATTCATGTCCCACGAATGGATTAAAAAAAATTGGTGGAACTGGTTAAAGAGGGAGATTCAGAGAGTGGGACAGAAATAGGTGAAGGCTGTGCTGCCAAGGTTTGAAGGAAAGGAGGTCACAGAGTCCGAAGGTGAAACTTGTGGAAGATGGGGTGAGGCTACAGAGATTTGAAAATAAATACAAGTAATATCAACTAAGATCTTCCACTCCCAGACAATGAGTTTTGACACAATAGAGGTAATGAGTAAACATGAGACCACGGGACAAGCTAAAGGTGAAGCCTGTAGGAGGAGAGGGTCTGGAGTCCAGTGAGGTGGCCATTTTGGAAATTCGACTTAGAAGTGGCATTAAAAAAAACATAGCTAAGGATTTCAGCAGCGATGCAGATGAGGGAGCCAAGAAACCAAGGAGATATTGTAGAAAATGAACTGCAGAGTAAACATTCACTCAGTCTGACAGACATTAAAACATCAATAGCAGTGGAGAGAATGTCGAAAGGTCAAAGGAAGTGTTGGAGAGGCAGCGCTGGGCGTCATTAGTATTGAAGCCAGTTCCTTATCGACAAATGATGTCACTAAGTGGCAGCAAGGAAAAGCCGGGGACATGTTTACCTCCAGAGTAAATCCATAATATTCAGCCAATTCAGCAACATTTATAGAGAAATATAATACTGCTTCTGCTAAAAGCAAACAAATGGCAGCAATATTCAAATCTCCATCACAAGAAAAAGTCAAGGGGAAAAAAATCTGCGTTCGTTGCCAATTATTTGCACTTAGTATCCACTTAAGCTGCTGGGAAGCGTTTTGTTCTAACACACAGTAATAATGTAAACACGAGTTAGAAATAGAGATTAAAATAGCAGGCACGGCGTTTACACGGGAGCGGGCATGGGGGCGGCATGGTGGCACAGTGGTTAGCAGAGCTGCCTCACAGTGCCAGGGTCCTGGGTTCAATTCCAGCCTCGGGTCACTGTCTGGAGTTTGCACATTCTCCCCGTGTCTACGTGGGTTTCCTCCAGATGCTCCGGTTTCTTCCTACACTCCAAAGATGTTCAGGTTAGGTTGATTGGCCATGCTAAATTAACCCTAGTGTCAGGGGGATTAGCAGGGTAAATATGTGGGGTTATGGGAATAGGGCCTGGGTGGGATTGTGGTCAGTGCAGACTCAATGGGCCGAATGGCCTCCTTCTGTACTGTTGGGATTCTTTGATTCTATGACTACAATACTAAGTTTCTGATGAAGGCACAGGGATAGAACTTGTGATTGTTGATGTCGGATCTTGAACGGTAAAGAATACACACGGGTGAGATTCTCCGGTCATTCACGCCAGCGGGATTCTCCAGTCCCGCTGCAGTGAACGGAGTTTTGGCAAGCACCAAATTCTCCGTCCTCGCTGACAGTGACTATGGGGTGTGAATGGCCAGAGAACTCCAGCCATTTTCTCATTTAATGTTCTCCTGATAAATGGCCTGCTAAAATAAAAACATACTAAATTAAAATAGTTTCATCATTAAGAAAACATGTAAAAGGCTTGGTCTGTGTTCCTGCCCAGGTCAGATCATTGTCCACTGCCTTCCTCCTGCAATTATAGAGTCATAGAATCCCTTCCCTACAGAAAGGCCATTCGACCCATCAGGTTTGCACCGACCACAATCCCATCCAGGCCCGATTCCCGGAACCCCATATATTTACACTACTAACCCCCTGACACTAGGGTCAATTTAGCGTGGCCAATCAACCTAACCCGCACATCTTTGGAGCGTGGGAGGAAACCGGAGCACCCGGAGGAAACCCACACAGACATGGGGAGAATGTGCAAACTCCACACAGACAGTGACCCGAGGCTGGAATTGAACCTAGGTCCCTGGCGCTGTGGGGCAGCAATGCTAACCACTGTGCCACCATGGCACCAGTAATAACTCATCAACGACATTGCATCAGAAATCAAGGCGATGACAGGCAGCACGATTTGGAAAAGTTTGTTAAAACTATTCGGAACCGAAAAGACAAACATTTGAAACAGAGAGCATCTGCTTTAGGTAAATCTATATCTGTTCTTCAAAAATATTTTCAATCAAACACCAGGGAATGATGTACCTGATAAACTGACTAAATAAGTCAGTTGTTTTGCGTATGATACGGGCTGCCCGAGATTCTTCGTTCTGACAACGTTGCAAGATGATACCATCATCCATGTGGCCCTCTTGATGCAGAATTGCCTGGAAAGCAGAATACCGCGTTCTCAATGTATATTGTCCCCAACATTTCTTCATTCACCAATGAAAACATTCATCCAAATTGGAAATATTCACCAAAAATGAAATGACTTTAAACGTGAAAATTAATTTGCTTTCATGTTTTTTGGGAGATAACATGGCCCTTTTATATAAGGGACAACTTTCTTCCTTTCCGCGATCGCACCGATGCTGACAGCTCTCTGGGAGCTCAGAGAGGCCATACCTAGGACCCCTCGGGTGACAGAAAGGTTTTCTACCTGCGTCCCAGTGTAAGACTGACATAACAGAGCTGTCTCTCCACTTTAGAAATGCAGTAATGTGCTTTCTATTACAACAAATTTAAATATCAAACAAAGTTTGTGTGAGATCTGTTTAGTCTTCCACTGGCTTGGAAGTTCAGCGTCGGACAGAACGAGATCAGGCAGAGACACAATCAGACCCATCTCTGCCCTTGTGGCTGTTTCCTCCAAAACCAGCAGCACATGGCAATTAACTGAAACATTTGTCCTTGAATTGCGATGGTTGCTTTCACATGTTGCTCACAGGACGTTACACTGTTCTGGATGTATTCATGGCATGAGCAGATAGCCAATATAACACACCTTTCGTTTCAAGGGCCCTAGCCGTGCCGATTTTGCATCTGGAGCCCGGTAGGTCAACCACAGCCCGCTATTGACATGTTGAAGAATGCAAATCGAATCTCCATACTTGATTTCAGGGACTCCCATTCCTTCCGTATCTCGTTTTGGTTGCAAATCTAGTTTTTCCTTAAAGCAACAATGAGAAAAGGTTTAGTGCCACTGTAAAGATTCACATACACGAGATGATGATAGGATTTCATTTAATATCCTAACATCCAGTGTATCTCATGAACACACGACTCAAGTCCATTGGTTTGAAGGTTACGAAAACCCGCATGACAATATACAGCAAACATTTGCAAACTTTATTACCTTCATTTTCCCTGCTCTACTCATTATTGCTGGTTCTTGGTTTAGAATCCCAACAGTGCAGAAGGAGGCCATTTGGCCCATCGAGTCTGCACCGACCACATTCCCACCCAGCCCCTATCCCCGTAGCCCCACGTATTTACCCTGCTAGTCCCCCTGACACTAAGTGACAAGTTAGCATGGCCAGTGCACCTAACCCACACATCTTTGAACTGTGGGAGGAAATTGGAGCACCTGGAGGAAACCCACGCAGACACGGGGAGAATGTGCAAACTCCACATAGATAGTGACCCAAACCGGGAATTGAACCTGGGTCCCTGGCGCTGTGAGACAGCAGCGCTAACCACTGTGCCACCATGCCCTAAACATTACATGAGAAGTGGAAACTGTTGCGAGCATGCTCTGCTGCACAGCTTAGGTCACATAACTCTTTGCTTATTGGGCAGCAAGAATCTCAGAGTGATTGTAACACTACCCACTCAGCTGAAACCAGATGGGCGGGCACTTAAAAATCGCCCTTGTGGTACGACTGCCAGGAAACCATCTGGATTTGGCCATCTGCGATTTAACACAGGCATCTGGACAGGCAGCTGAGCTGCCCACTCATTGGTGGCTTGGTCCTTACTTATGCAGACCCGCGATCTGATGGAGAGTCTGACGAAGGGTCACCCAGATCCAAAACGTCGGCTCTATTCTCTCTCTACAGACGCTGCCAGACCTGCTGAGATCTTCCAGCATTTTCTGTTTTTGATTCAGACTCCAGCATCCGCAATAATTTCGCTTTTATTCATGATCTGACGATGTTGTGGCTAATCCATCTAACCCGCACATCTTTGGGAGGAAACCGGAGCACCCGGAGGAAACTCACGCAGACACGTGGAGAATGTGCAAACTCTTCACAGACAGTGACCTGAGGCCGGAATAGAACCTGGGACCCTGACGCTGTGAGGCAGCAAGCGCTGTCTTTCACTCCTGGGTCATCCATATTCCACATTAAATCGCAGCAGGGATACAATTATTATTATAATACCTTTGATGTTCTTAAACAGAACGATGTTGCTTTGGTGTCTGACTTGGTTTGATCCAACAGTACCAGGCCTTGATCTTCCACTAAGCCCAGATACAGACCCGATGTGAGATGTCGCAGGCGGAAAGATTGGCCCCACTTAATGTGACTGCCACTCCAACTAAATAAAGGGAGAAAATGGTGGAAATGTTGTCATCCACATTGGTAACTATTGGGGTGCAGGGAGCCTTTGATACAGGAGGGCTGGAAACCATGCTGTTTCATATTAGTAAGCACTTATTCACCAGTTACAGAGTTGTACATTTATCAGCAAGACTCCATTAGAACCTTCATCCTTCATGTTCTAGTTATAAGTGATTGGACATCAGTTTAAAGTTTATTTATTAGTGTCACAAGTAGGCTTACATTAACACTGCAATGAAGTTACTGTGAAAATCCCCCAACCGCCACATCCAGCGCCTGTTCGGGTACACTGAGGGAGAAATTAACATGGCCAATGCAGCTAACCAACACGTCTTTTGGACTGTGGTAGAAATCATAGAATAGAATCTCTACAGTGCAGAGGAAGGCCATTCGGCCCATCGAGTCTGCACCGACCACAATCCCATCCAGGCCCTATCCCATAACCCCATGCATTTACCCTAGCTAGTCCCCCTGACACTAAGGGGCAATTTAGGATGGCCAATCCACCTAACCCGCACATCTTTGGACAGTGGGAAAATATGTTGAATAAATGGATTTAAATAAAATAAAACTTCAATTCTTGCTATTTTAGTAAGGATGAGATACGAGGAGCGATGGAGGAATGAAGGGATTTGGTTGTCCGTGGGCACAAGTTACTAAAAGTGACAGCACAGGCAGGACAGAAATCAAAAAGACAAATGAAATGTCAGCCTTTATTTCAAAGGAGCCTGGAATACAAAAGTGTGAAGCATCCTTTGGTTGTACAGAGCAAATCCAATCTGCTGTACTCCATTCAGCTTCGAGCACTGAATCTCAAAGACGATGGTTACAGTGCACATTTCCCCCAGTGATACTCGGCAGGAAGGGTTAAATTACAAAGGCTGCTTGTATAATCATGTTTCTAATCGTTAAAATGATAAAGGGATTCGGCGAGGTGGGTACAGAGAATGTATTTCCTCGGGTGGGGGATTGCAGAGTCAGAGGACACGACCTTCAAGTTGGAGTGAGGCCATTGAGGAGTGAAAGCAGAAATCACTGATTTCATTGAGGGGAGGCGATGGCCTAGTGGCATTATCGCTGGACAATTAATCCAAAAACCCAGTTAATGTTCTGGGGACCCGGGTTCGAATCCTGCCATGGCAGATGGTGGAATTTGAATTCAATTTTAAAAAATCTGGAATTAAGAATTTACTGATGACCATTGTCGATTGTTGGAAAAACCCATCTGGTTCACTAATGTCCTTTAGGGAAGGAAATCTGCCGTCCTTACCCAGTCTGGCCTGCATGTGACTCCAGAGCCACAACAATGTGGCTGGCTCTCAACTGCCCTCTGAAATGACTTAGCAAACCATTCAGTTTAAGAGCATTGAGGGATGGGCAATAAATGCTGGCCAGCCAGCAATGCCCATGTCCCACGAATGAATAAAGAAAAACTTTTTCACGCCAAGGGAGTGAAAATCTGAAACTCTCCCACAATGCGGTGAATGCTGGTTCAAGTGAAACTTTCCAGATGCAAATTGATAAATATGAATTAGATAAGGGTGCCGATACAGAGATAAGGGGCAAAAGGAGTGGAGATACAGATCAGGCATCATCTGACTGAATGGTAGAACAGGCTCGAGGGGTTAAGGGGCCTACTTGTCACCCTATCCTGCTATAGTTCTATGTTCCTCCATTGCATTGCTCCCATATTGCTTTTGTGGCACAAAATGAAAGGCCTGATTTTCCGACAGGAGGGAGGAATCCGAGGATGGGACCAAACCTGAGTCAGGCTTCTGCCTCTGTCTCCAGGCTGTTGGGGTGCATGATATTTCCAATGGACAGTTTCCACTCAGAGTCATAGAGTCATAGAGGTTTACAGCATGGAAACAGGCCCTTCGGCCCAACTTGTCCATGCTACCCCTTTTTTTAACCACTAAGCTAGTCCCAATTGCTCGCGTTTGGCCCATATCCTTCTATACCCTGCCTACCCATGTAACTATCTAAATGCTTTTGTCTTTTTAAAGACAAAATTGTACCCGCCTCTACTACTACCTCTGGCAGCTTGTTCCAGACACTCACCACCCTCTGTATGAAAAAACCGCCTCTCTGGACCCTTTTGTATCTCTCCTCTCTCACCTTAAAACTATGCCCTCTAGTTTTAGACTCCCCTCCCTTTGGGAAAAGATATTGACTGTCTAGCTGATCTATGCCCCTCATTATTTTATAGACCTCTATAAGATCACCCCTCAGCCTCCTACGCTCTAGAGAAAAAAGTCTCAGTCTATCCAGCCTCTCCTTATAACTCAAATCATCAAGTCTTGGCAGCATCCGAGTAAATCTTTTCTGCCAGAAGTGCGGGGGGGGGGGGGGGGGGGGGGCGGGTGAGGTGGAGCTGCTGTCTTAATTGATAGACCTGAGGTGTGAACCGAGACACTGGTGTGAGCCCACTGATTGGCCCATCCTGACTGCTAATTCTTGCCAGAGATCTGTGGATGGCTTCTCGGTGCCTGCATCAGATCAGAACCTTGATTTCCCCAGGACTTAAAAATGCAGATGTGAGCCTCCTGGGAGAAGGCCCATCAATGCCTGCCCCAAAATATGGCCTTTCCACACTGCCATTCCCACTCGCTTGGCATTTTATTCTAAACATTGAAGCTCTTGTTGTATTAGTCTCAATGATATTCCACTCCACAAAGCTCATGTGGCCTCAGAACATCTCACAACATGTGAAAAGGACATTGCTCAGTGAACACCTGACGCATGATGAATCAAAGGAATTTCTGGAACTGCCTTGCAAAATTTCTGGTGCTACCGAAGACGTGACTGAGTTCTATCTCCCCCATGCTGCATTCTGGGAGAACCTGCAGAACCAGCATCCCAATGCTAAACACAAAATCTTTTGCAGTCCTCCAAAGCTTGAAGACTTTTAGCTTACCTTATCCGAAGAGGCTCCACACGCCATAATGACCTGGCGTAGGTACCTGTCTCTCCACTTTCATAGTTAACTCTCCTGCAAACAGATTCGAAATGAACACCATGTTTCAACATCCAAATGATCCAGTCATTATTGAACTCATTACAAAAGCAGATTAGGTAAATAACATCTCATAGGATCATTGAATCCCTAGAGTGCAGAAGGAGGCCATTCGGCCCATCAAGTCTGCACCAACTCTCTCTGTAAGAAGTCTCACAACACCAGGTTTAAAGTCCAACAAGTTTATTTGGTAGCAAATACCATAAGCTTTCGGAGCGCTGCTCCTTCGTCAGATGGAGTGGCATCTCCAACTCTCTCTGACAGAGTGCCTTTCCAGGCCCTTTCCCCCACCTTATCCCCGTAATCCCACACTTTTCCCATGGCTAATCCCCCTAACCTGCACATCTTGGGACAGTAACGGGCTATTTAGCATGGCCAATCCACCTAACCTGCACATTTTTGGAGTGTGGGAGGAAACCCATGTAGATACGGGGAGGGAATGTGCAAACTCCACACAGACAGTGACCCAAGCTGGGAATTGAACCTGGGTCCCTGGCACTGTGAGGCAGCAGTGCTAACCACTGTGCTACCGTGCCGCCTGTCAAAGGTTCAGATCAATCTTTATCAAGATTAAGTTGTAGCCTTCTGCGAGTGCAGCTGGCTATGTTGTTAATTGATGATCATCAGCTCCTGGGAATCCCTTTCATGTGTGACTAAATTCAGTGCCGGACACTGATGTTGTATTCGAGTTCCCTCCATGGTGCATTTTTGATATGAGCTGAATCACCACGGGAGGCACAACGGGGGGGATTTTAACCCTACTCACCCAGTGGAAATCATGTTGTAAAGCAGTTAAAATCCACCACTGTAGACCAAAGACTCTGACCGGAATTCTCCCATCCCCCCGGCCAGGCGGTTTGCGGAGAATGTGAAATGCCATTGACGTTCAGGCAGGAATTTCCAGCTTTTAGACCAGTGCGGCTGGAGAATTCCACCCTCTGTTGCCAATTTTGAACAACATCGAGGGATTGGTAACTAAGTCACCCACCATTCAGCCAAATCTCCATTCCCTGCGGCGGGATGGGAAAATCCCACCAGCGTGAACAGTAGTAATATTCCAGCCTGGCAGTCAGTTAATTTCTTAGCCATCTACTAATATCCCAAAAAATTACATCTCAGTTTTTATTCTGGAAACCGGAACGCTGTGGATGTTAAGTTGAAATGGTTTCTCCCCAGCCATTTCCACAAATATATGTGATTTTTAAAAAATTTGATCTATTATTGTCACGTGTATTGGGATACAGTGAAAAGTATTGTTTCTTGCGTATCAGACAAAGCATACCATTCATAGAAGATACTAATTCTCAAAAGACTAAGGAAACTTGGCATGTCAGCTACGACTCTCACCAACTTTTACAGATGCACCATAGAAAGCATTCTTTCTGGTTGTATCACAGCTTGGTATGGCTCCTGCTCTGCCCAAGACCGCAAGGAACTACAAAAGGTCGTGAATGTAGCCCAGTCCATCACACAAATTAGCCTCCCATCCATTGACTCTGTCTACACTTCCCGCTGCCTCGGCAAAGCAGCCAGCATAATTAAGGACCCCACGCACCCCGGACATACTCTCTTCTACATTCTTCCATCGGGAAAAAGATACAAAAGTCTGGTCACGTACCAACCGACTCAAGAACAGCTTCTTCCCTGCTGCTGTCAGACTGTTGAATGGACCTACCTCGCATTAAGTTGATCTTTCTCTACACCCTAGCTATGACTCTAACACTACATTTTGCACTCTCTCATTTCCTTCTTGATGAACGGTATGTTTTGTCTGTATAGTGCGCAAGAAACAATACTTTTCACTGAATGTTAATATATGTGACAATAATAAATCAAATCAAATCAAATAGAGGAGAGGAGAGAGTGCAGAATGTCGTGTTACAGTCATGGCTAGGGCACAGTAAGAAGTCTCACAACACCCAGGTTTTAGTCCAACAGGTTTATTTGGAATCACGAGCTTTTGGAGCGCTGCTCCTTCCTCAGGTGAATGATGAAGGAGCAGTGCTCTGAAAGTTGGTGATTCCAAATAAACCTGTTGGACTTTAACCTGGTGTTGTAAGACTTCTTACTGTGCCCACTCCAATCCAACGCCAGCATCTCCACATCATAGCTAGGCTGTAGAGAAAGATCAACTTAATGCGAGGTGGGTCCATTGAAAAATCTGACGGCAGCAGGGAGGAAGCTGTTCTTAAGTCGGCTGGTACGTGACCTCAGACTTTTGTATCTTTTTCCCGACGGAAGAAGGTGGAAGTGAGAATGTCCGGCGTGCGTGGGGTCCTTGCTGGCTGCTTTTCCGAGGGTGGGAGTGTGGGTGGTGGGGGAGTTTGGGGGGAATGGTGGGCTGTGAGGGGTGGTGGGAGTGCAGGTGGTGGGGGGGCTTTGGCGGGGGTGGGGCTGGCTGGTAGCTGGGGTGTGGGGAATCCTATGTTCCTGCATTAAAACATGAATTGTCTGGGTGGGGTAATTTAGTGACAGACAGAGCTCCGAATTCGCTGCATCATTCATTCCGGTAAGACGCAGGGGAGTCTTTCCTTTTGTAGATTTATATTGAAATATTAAAAGGTTTTGTGTTTTGAAAATGTTGCAACAGTTGGTTAAACCCAATGAAAGGGAAGTGGGAAGGTATTATTTTCAATCACGGTCAGACAATCGATTGGGAACAGAATCCGGGTCCATTTAAAACAAAAGGTGCTCCAGCTGTGATACAAAATACCATGTGGATATAATTAACTGAAACGAGATATCAAATAATTGCTGTTTTGTGAGCCACAGGTAGAAAACTGCTACTGCTATTTTAAGCATAATGTGTACCCATGACCGCCTACGTTTTGTCAGCAGCATGTAAATTAATGATACTGTAATCTCCAGGATTACAATTACATTACCCTGCAGTAAATTACTGTTAGTACATTCAAAACAAGGTCTGATCAGTATGTTTCTATTGCTATGGTTTCTCATTCTAATGAGAGGGTGGCCACGTCAGGATAGCTGATGTTTTTCAAGTGCGCAATGGTTTAAAAGTCTCCAATTAATGACACAGTCATAATAACAGCAATGCAGTTCTGCAAAATGTCAGCTGTAGCTCAGGAGTTGAACTCTTGTCTGTGAGACAGAAAGTTGCGGGTCCCAGTCTGATTCCCACTGCCTGAGTACAAAATCAAGGCTGATAATCCAATGCTGTGCTGAAGCAGGCAGAGTACAAGAGCCCATTTGCCGATTCTTGGGTCAACATAGGGGCGGCACGGTGGCGCAGTGGTTGGCATTGCTGCCTCACAGCACCAGGGGCCTGAATTCAATTCCAGCCTTGGGTGACTGTGTGGAGTTTGCATGTTCCCCCCGTGTCTGCGTGGGTTTCCTCCGGGTGCTCCGGTTTCCTCCCACACTCCAAAGATGTGCTGGTTAGGTGGATTGGCCATGCCAAATTGCCCCTTAGTGTCCCAAGATGAGTAGGTTACAGGTAATACGTGGGGATACAGGGATAGGGCAGGGTAAGGTGCTCTATCGGAGAGTTGGTGCAGACTCGCAGGGCAGAATGGCCTCCTTCTGTACTGAAGGGATTAAATAAAACATAAATAATCACTTGCCACTATCTCGAAGAAGGAATCAAGCAGCTCTCCCCAGTGTCCTGCCAATAACCATATCTCAATCAACATCCCTAAGATTACCAGTTATCTGGTCTTTATCGTATTGCTGTTTGTGGGGCCTTACTCTCGGCAAGTTGACTGTCAAGTTTCCTATATTACAGCAGGGACTAAACATCAAAAGTACTTCATTGGCACTATAGAATGCCTTGAGGTTATATATATTATATAAGGTGCTCCAATCAATCTAAGTTCCCTCTTTCTTTAAATCTATAATCGCATTTTAAATTTGGCACATTTTATTAAAAATATAGACTTGCATTTAAATAGCGCCTTTAACAACCCTTAAGGTGAAGCAAAGCTCCTACCAGAAGGAAAAATAAAAAGAAACAGTGGAAATGACTGGTCCTGGTCTTGTATTCTTGAAAATTGAACGATAAGACCATAAAAGGTAGGAGCAGAAGTAGGCCATTCGGCCCATTGAGTCTGCTCTACCCCATTCAATTAGATCATGACTAATCTGATGTGATAATCCTCAACTCTGCTTTTCCTGTCTTATCCCCATATCAGGGCGGCACGGTGGCACAGTAGTTAGCACTACTGCCTCACAGCGTCAGGGACCTGGGTTTGATTCCGGGCGTGGATCACTGTCTGTGCAGAGCCTGCACGTTCTCCCCGTTTCCTCCGGATGCTCCAGTTTCCTCCCACATTCTGAAAGATGTGCTGGTTAGGGTGCATTGACCCGAACAGGCGCCGGAATGTGGCGACTAGGGGAATTTCACAGTCATTTCATTGCAGTGTTAATGTAAGCCTTACTTGTGACTAATAAATAAACTTTAAAAAAAACTAACCCTGGATTCCCTTACTGATTAAAAAATCCGTCTAGACTACTCCAGTAGCACTGGGGTCCTTGACAATTTTGAATTGTGTTTTCCTTCTGGGTTATAGCCAATGAAATACTTTTGATGTGTAGTCACTGTTGTAGTGTAGGAAACATGGCCATCAATCTAGTGAGGTCCCACACACTACAATATGATAGAGAATTACTTTGAAGCATAAATATTGGCCCGAACACTGGGGACAACTGTTTTCACTGGAATCGTGCCAAGGGATCATCCTTGTTTATCTGAGAAAGCAAAATGCAGTCAATTTTTACACAGCAAGATCCCATAGACAATGCGGTATTAAGCAATGTGATTATGTTAAAACATAAAAATCTAATTTTTTGAGATGATTGGGAGATACATATTAACCAGGACACTGGGGATAACACTGCTGCTGTTCTTCAACATGGTGTCATGGTGTGTTTTATGGCCATTTGGGAAGGCAGCCAAAGCCTCGCTTTAAGGTCATATCTAAAGACAGCGGGGCAAATTTTAATGTCCTGCCTGCCACGGGAATCGGAGCGGACGGGTGGGGGGTGGACCATGGAAAGATCCGTTGACCTCAGGTGGGATTTTCCGGTTTCAGGGCAAGTGAGGCCGGAAAGTCCCGCCCAGCACCTCTGACAGTGCAGCATTTTGTCAGTACTGCACTCGACCGTTAACCTAGATCCTGTTGCTCCAGCCCTGGAATATATTATGCTCACAGACCTTCTGACTCATTCTGATTTATGGGGATTATCAAAGTTAAATAACACGATCAGAAAAGGCGTCAACAGAAACGTGTTTAACATGGTAACGTGAGAAAGGAGTTGGAATGAAACTTACACATAATCCCCATCATCCTCCTGGCCTGTAAAAGGGATGGTCAAACACTCATCATGACCATGATAAAGACGCAGAACATGTCCACCAATTAGAAACCCTGCAGAAGAACAAGATGGGAGATGAGTGAACAAAGCAAGCTTCAAGTTTACCACCTATATTCTCCACCCAACCGCTCCCGTACTTCTTGAGCCAAACATATTTGGTCACCTTGATGAGACGTCTTGTTGAAGTTGTACAAGACATTGGTAAGACCACACTTGGAATACTGTGTACAGTGCTGGTCACCCTATTATAGAAAGGATATTATTAAACTAGAAAGAGTGTAGAAAAGATTTACTAAGATGCGACCGAGACTTGATGGTTTGAGTTATAAGGAGAGGCTGAATAGACTGGGACTTTTTTCTCTGGAGCGTAGAAGGCTGAGGGGTGACCTTATAGAGATCTATAAAATAATGAGGGGCATAGATCAGCTAGGTAGTCAATATCTTTTCCCAAAGGTAGGGGAGTCTAAAACTAGAGGGCATAGGTTTAAGGTGAGAGGGAAGAGGTACAAAAGAGTCCAGAGGGCCAATTTTTTCACACAGAGGGTGGTGAGTGTCTGGAATAAGCTGCCAGAGGTAGTAGTAGAGGCGGGTACAATTTTGTCTTTTAAAAAGCGTTCAGACAGTTACATGGGTATGATGGGTATAGAGGAATATGGGCCAAATGCGAGCAATTGGGACTAGCTTAGGGGTTTAACAAAAAGGGTGGCATGGACAAGTTGGGCCGAAGGGCCTTTTTCCATGCTGTAAACCTCTATGACTCCATGACTCTATACCAATGCCACTTTTTGCACAGAGGGAGGAAACTCTTGCCCCGTTACCAGTGAACTCAGGGCAGGCACCTGAATAACTGTCGTGAATTAAGTCATTTTTCTAAGGTCCAGGGTTCACCAAGCACTTTTCTTTTTTATGGATCTTGTTGTATTTTTCCTGGTCAGACCTAGTCAGAGATGCGCGTGATGCCAATTGGCATTCAACAGGCAGATAAGATAAGCAGACAACTCCCTTTTCATCACTGAAGAAAGAATATCAACTGAAGTGATGACTGTTCTGGAGGCACATTTATTGGTTGTGCTCAGCTGGTTTGCTTTTACAAATTTTATTTTAGGCCCGGTTACTGTTTGTTGTGTTTTGCTCCTTCGGAACGATGGCACAGTGGTTGACACTGTTGCCTCACGGCGCCAGGACCTGGGTTTGATTCCTAGCTCGGGTCACTGCCTGTGTGGAGTCTGCACGTTCTCCCTGTGTCTGCGTGGGTTTCTTCCAGGTGCTCCGTTTTCCTCCCACAGTCTGAAAGACGTGCTGGTTAGGTGCAATGGCCGCACTAAATTCTCCTTCAGTGTACCCGAACAGGCGCTGGAGGGTGGCGACAAGGGGATTTTCACAGTAACTTCATTGCAGTGTTAATGTAAGCCGTCTTGTGACACAAATAAATTAACTAACTAAAAACAAATAACAAATCCCCGCCTTGAGTCAACCCAACTGATGCTATTCGTAAACTCTTGGTAAATCCTCGAACAATAGGGTGTCTACCACACAACTAATCTGAAATTATCTTATAGAAAACTAGGGGAGGCAGTGACATAGCTTATTAAGTTTATTTATTAGTGTCACAAGATGGCTACATTAACATTGCAATGAAGTTACTGTGAAAATCCCCTAGTTGCCACACTCAGGCACCTGTTCGGGTACACTGAGGGAGAATTTAGCATGGCCGATGCATCTGACCAGCATCAGTAATCCAGAAACACAGGGTTCGAATCCCACCACGGCATTCCATAAAAATCTGGAATTAAAAGTCGAATGGTAACCATGAAACCGTTGTCGATTGTCACAAAAACCCATCTGGTTCACTAATGTCCTTTAGGGAAGGAAATCTGCCGCCCTTACCTGGTCTGGCCCATTCAGTTCAAGGACAATTAGGGATGGACAATAAATGCTGACCCAGCCAGCAATGTCGACATCCCATTAAAGAATAAAAAGAAATAATTTGAAATCATGGTATAGGAAACGAGGATGAAGGTCAAATACACAATTTATAATTTAATAAAAATTATACAAAGATACAGATACACACTCAATAATTCAGTATAATATACAGGCAATAATTCAGTCTAGTATGACGGTGCAACATATTCAGGCTTCATGTTACAAACATGTAACAAATCCATGAAGATCTCACCTTCTGCAATACTACTGCCTGAACTTATCGGATGTACATTCCATAGTGTTTGTATGAAAGAGGCATCTGCTTGGATGGTACCATTGGAGATAGACAGGTGCTGTCAATAAAGCAGAGATATAATCAAATGACCTGTTGATAATACACAAAAAACATCGAAATGTGGCATCTCACATATTGTATCATTCACAAAAAAAACAGTCCAATTGATTGATTGTTTTTGGAATGACATCAAATAGAAACATAGAAACTAGAAGCAGGAGGAGGTCATTCGGCCCTTCGAGCCTGCTCCGCCATTCATTTTGATCATGGCTGATCTTCAAATTCAATATCCTGATCCTTCCTTCCCCCCCATATCCTTTGATTCCTTTAGCTCCAAAAGTTATATCTAATTTCTTCTTGAAATCAGACAATGTTTTGGCCTCAACTACTTTCTGTGGTAGTGAATTCCACACATTCACCATTCTCTGGGTGAAGAAATTTCTCCTCACCTCAGTCCTAAAAGGTTTACCCCTTATCCTCAAACTATGACCCCTAGTTCTGGACTCCCCCACCATCGGGAACATTCTTTCTGAATCTACCCTGTCTAGCCCAGTTAGAATTTTATAAGTTTCGATGAGATCCCCTCTCTACCATATTATGGCTACTCGTCCCCAAGGGTTCTCTCACAACTAGATTGCCAACTAATCCTTTCTCATTGCACAACACCCAGATGGCCTGCTCCCTTGTTGGTTCCTCAACATATTGCTCCAGAAAACCATCCCGTATACACTCCAGAAATTCCTCCTCTTTTGTATTTTGACTACTTTGACTTTCCCATTCTATTTGCAGATTAAAGTCGCCCATAATCACAGATGTTCCTTTAACACATGCATCTCTGATTTCCTGTCTAATGCTTTTCCCTACTTAACCACTACAGTTTGGTGGTCTGTATACCACCCCCACCCAATGTTTTTTGCCCCTTGTTGTTTCTTAACTCGGCCCATACAGATTCCACATCATGCTCATATCTTTCCTCAATATCGTATCAATATTGTAGAAAACCGACGGGAGAATTCTCGCGGCGTGTCTCCCGCGGTGGGAGGTGGCACATCATTCGCCGGTGGCGGAATCTTCTGGTCTCGCCACTGTCAATAAAATTTCCCGTTGACTGCATCTCTCCCGACCGGGAAACCCGCGGCAGGGCTGTGAGGTTGGTGGGGACCAGAAAATCCCGCCAGCGTGAACAGCTGGAGAATTCCAGCTCAGCTCCCAAAAGTTGTAGTTCTTAATAACCAGTTAGACGCTTCAAAGCTTATCTCATGACATCAAATCACAGAGTTTTAAAAAAAGTAGAGAGATTAATTTACTTTCTGTGGAGAAAACACATTTATGTGAAGAGGTTGTGGGGTTTAGGGGAACAGGTCTGGGTGGGATTGCCCTTACCGTCAGGGGGATTACATGGGGTTACAAAGATAGATCATAGAAATCATAGAAATCATAGAAATCATAGAAACCCTACAGTACAGAAAGAGGCCATTCGGCCCATCGAGTCTGCACCGACCACAATCCCACCCAGGCCCTACCCCCATATCCCTACATATTTTACCCACTAATCCCTCTAACCTATGCATCTCAGGACACTAAGGGGCAATTTTAGCATGGCCAATCAACCTAACCCGCACATCTTTGGACTGTGGGAGGAAACCGGAGCACCCGGAGGAAACCCACGCAGACACGAAGAGAATGTGCAAACTCCACACAGACAGTGACCCAAGCTGGGAATCGAGCCCAGATCCCTGGAGCTGTGAAGCAGTAGTGCTAACCACTGTGCTACCGTGCCGCCCTGTCACTGCTGGGTCACTGTCATAACAGCATAAGACCATAAGGCTGTAAAACATAGGAGCAGAATTAGGCCACTCAGCCCATTGAGTCTGCTCCGCCATTCAATCATGGCTGATATTTTTCTCATCCCCATTCTGTTGCTTTTTCCCCATAACCCCTGATCCCCTTATTAATCAAGAACCTATCTTTCTCTGTCTTAAAGACACTCAATGATCTGGCCTCCACAGCCTTTTGCGGCAAAGAGTTCCACAGATTCACCACTCTCTGGCTGAAGAAATTCCTCCTCATCTCTGTTTTAAAGGATCATCCCTTCAGCCTGAGGTTGTGCCTCTGGTTCTAGTTTTTCCTACTAGTGGAAACATCATCTCCACTCCCACTCTATCCAGGCCACGCAGTATCCTGTAAGTTTCAATAAGATCCCCCCTCATCCCTCTAAACTCCAATGTGTACAGACCCAGAGTCCTCAACTGTTCCTCAAGCTAGGGCCTGTGTGGCTGGGATTGTGGTCAGTGCAGACTCAATGGGCCGAATGGCCTCCTTCTGCAGTGAAGGGATTCTGTGAGGTTCCAAAGAGAAAGCAAATACAGTGGATGCAGGAGATTCAGAATAAAGCTAAAATATGTTGAAAACCCTTAATGTGTCTGGCAGAATTTCTGGTTTTATTTTAATAGGATCATCTTTATTTTAAAGTAAATTGACTTTAGTGGGAATGCAGCTCAAATTCTGTTGTAAATTTAGAATACATTGAAGGTTACTCACCAGATAGCGCTCTGATGAAACACTGACCAGGATAAGGTCATCACCAATCCGAACCTTCTCTCCTTCAGATCGCTGTTTGGAAGCAGGGTGAATGGTCCACCAACATGCCTCACCTAAACATTGTGACACAAGTGAAATAGTCTGTAGATTTTGAATCTTTAAAAAGAAATTAAATGTAGAAGAACACCCCTCAGCGTTACACTAATACAACAGAATACCAGTTTTGTAGCAACAGGTGTCTACTGAAGTGATAAGCTTCACCTTGGCTGGGATTTGTTCCAGAAAGCACCCACCCAACTTTATTCTCTTTTCCATACGATCCGTAAAAATGGATGTTCATCATTTGGTGAGGCAGTGGCGTAGTGGTATTGTCACTGGACTAATAGTCCAGAGAGCCAGAGCAAGATCTGCTCACACCAGGTTCAATTCTGGCCTTGGGTCACTGTCTGTGTGGAGTTTGCACTTTCTCCCCATATCTGCGTGGGTTTCCTCCGGGTGCTCCAGTTTCCTCCCACACTCCAAAGATGTATGGGTTATGTTGATTGGTCATGCTAAATTAATCCTAGTATCAGGGGTAAATGGCAGGATAAATGTGTAGGGTTTGTGGCAATAGGGCCTGGGTGGGATTGTGGTCGGCACAGTCACGATGGGCTGAAAGGCCTCCTTCTGTGCTATAGGGATTCTAGGATCTGGGGACCTGGGTTCAAAACCCGCTAAGGCAGTTGGTGAAATTTGAATTCAGTGAATATCTGGAATTAAGAGTCTAATGACCATGAAACCATTGTCGATTGTCGTAAAAACCCATCTGGTTCACTATTGTCTTTTAGGGAAGGAAATCTGTCGTCCTTACCTGGTCTGGCCTACATTTGACTCTAGATCCACAGCAATGTGGTTGACTCTTAAAGACCCTCTGAAATGGAGGGCAGTTAGGGACTGGCAATAAATGCTGGCCTAGCCAGCGACGCTCTCATCCCGTAATAATGAATTAAAAAATATATAGTGACTCCTTGTCCCTTTGAGAAGAGAACTCCAAAGAATTTTATAATGATAGATGTACGATACAGTCAGTAAAGTCCTTTACCTGTTGAATCTTCTTGCAGCCCAACATCAAAAGCAAGTTTGTCCGTTAAAGACCTTGATGTCGTCAAACAAGTCAAATACTAGGAGGAAACGTTTGCAAATATTATTTAAAATGAATGTGTATTCGTGATATCATTCAGGGCTCCAATAGCCCCCAAAACAGAAACTTAACAGGTTGGTTTATGAAGCTGGACACTTGTGTTTAACCGGCAAAAAAGCTCGCAAAATATTTACTTTGCTGAGATACATCAGACATTTTAAACCAACAGAAAAGTAGAATGTGAAAGAAACAGTCTCTTGTCACATTTTCAGTTTAGTGCCATTTCAGATGTTTTCTATGATTTTCAAACTCTGGAGAATTACATCAGAACATCTGGACGCTGTCGAGATGCTAACGTCACCTTTTTCTGAATTCTGAGGACACGGAAACAGTTCCGCCACTCGAGTTGAGCATGACTGAGTTGTAGCTCAACTCCAATCACACTCGTGGGGGTGGCTTACATCTTAGTATCTTTGCCTAACGGATCGATGTGCTTCAGTTTAGGAAATGTTCAATTGACCTGACTTTTTGAGGGACAGAGTGCAAGATTTCCACTACCTTCTGCATGAAGAAATGCTTCTTGACATCACGCTCAATGGCTTAGCTCAGCGTTAATGTTTAACCGCCCTCCCTCCTCACCTCCCTATCCTGGACTCCCCCAGCAAAGAAAATAGATTCAGAATATAAACAGCAAAGCTGGATGGAGAGAATGGATACTTACTCATCACACCCATACCCATAGATCTGGATGCGGGATCTACTCATGGTCTGAATGATAGGCACAGATTCTTACCAAGTCTTTTACAACCTACAGTATTCCAAATCTTAACTACTTGATTGCATGTCTATATAAAAATATATCTTGTGTGTATCTTTGGCAGGTTTTGTTTCGAGGTGTGTTTGGGGTCTAGATGGGATTCTTTGGGGGCCATGGGGCAGTGCTAAGGGGGTGGGGCCCAAAGGGACAGGGCCTCTGTCGGGGGGGGGGCGGGGTGGGGAGCGATTAGTGGAGGTGTGGGACCCCGCTGCCACTCTGCATTTGGGATCACGAGCAGAGGGAGGGAGGCCAGCGATCGGGGCTGGGGGTAGTGTGGGGGGTGGTGTCAGCCTGCTGGTGAAGGGTTGGGCCTGCCGTTGGGGGGGTGTGGATTGGGAGATCATGGCTGCTGAGGCAGAGGGGAGATCAAGGCAGGCTGGGCGAGGGAGTGGCGAGGCTGGCCTGGACATATCTGGGGTGGGGGCCAGTGATCGAGCCATGAGGGAGTCAGAGAGTCAGAGATGTGGGGTCCAGGGGTTGGCCAGCAATCGGGAGGCTGACAGACAGGGGCTATTGCGCATGTGCCAATCTCAGCGCTGACAGATCAACGCATGCGCACTGGCCCGCTCAGCGCTATGCGGCCGGCCTCTCCCGTGGGGAATAGGCCCCGCCCACTGATTTTGGGAGTGATTCACAAAAAGGCAGAGTGTGGGAGATGCATTTTGAAAATCCCGCTGAAAAAACCAGCAGGATTTACTCCAGTTTTTACGCAAATTCAACATTTAGGCCAGAACTCTGCCACCTCGCCTGCCACGGAATCAGCGCAGGCGAGGGTCCAACAACGGAAATCTCCGTTGACCTCGGGCGGGAATTTCCGATCTTGCCGGAGGAAGAATCGCCCCCGTAATGTTTCAACAACTGGAGTTCCGTTTGTTTCTCTCTGCCGTATCAGTGGTGGTAAGCAGTTTGAGGAATCATACCCCAATAACTCTGGATTGCTTTTCCTCTTTTCCCCTGTCCCTCCACCTCGCTGGGTGTCCTCTCCAACCATGCATTTGCTCACTTCATCCAAACTGCTCCCAATTCCCGCGGGAGACTCGGCTGCCTCCTTCTGCCAATTATTTCAGGACATTTTGCTTTATCTGCATTATGCAAGTGTAAGCTGTTGAAACCATAAGACGTCTTAGAATATTTATCTTCTGGAATCAGGTGAGGGAAGAGGGAAGCAGCTCTCTTCTTCTCATGGGTATTATAAAATAGGTGGGAAAGCAGACAGTGAAGAAGATATGAAGATTTTACAGACGGATATAGATAGGCTTGGAGAATGGGCCAAAATGTGGATAAGGGTGAGGCTATCCATTTTGGCAGAAAAAAATGGAAAGGGAAATTATTACCTAAATGGAAAACAGATTCAGAATGGGTCCTGGCAGAGGGATCCGGGTGTCCTTGTTCATGAATCGCAGAAAGTCGGTGTGCAGGTGCAGCACGCAATAAAAAAGGCAAATGGAATGTTAGCATTTATTGCAAAAGGACTGGAGTATAAAAGTAGAGAAATGTTGTTGCAATTGTATAGGGTGCTGGTGAGACCACATCTGGAGTATTGTGTCCAGTTTTGGTCTCTTTATTTGAGGAAGGATGTTGCGGCATTGGAGGCAGTTCAGAGGAGGTTCACCAGATTGATTCCGGGGATGAAAGGGTTGACGTATGAGGAGAGATTAAACAGTTTGGGCTTGTACTCGCTGGAGTTTAGAAGGATGAGAGGGGATCTGATCGAGGTATATAAAATTTTAAAAGGGATTGATAAAGTAAATGTAGACCAAATGTTTTCCCTTGTGAGGCAATCTAGAACAAGAGGCCACAGGTATAGGTTGCGAGGCGGTAGATTTAAACTGAGATGAGGAGGAACTACTTCTCGCAGAGGGTGGTGAATTTGTGGAACTCGCTGCCCCATAGCGCGGTGGAGTCTGAATCATTGAATGGTTTCGAGAAGGAGTTAGATATATTTCTAATAAAAAAGCGATAAGGGGATATGGGGAACAGGTGGGGAGGTGGATTTGAGACCAGGGAGAGATCAGCCATGATCTGATTGAATGGCGGAGCAGGCTCGAAGGGCAGAATTTGCCGACTTCTGTTCCTAATTCCTATGTTCTTATGGACACCAACAGTGACACCTTGGTTTATCTATTTCAATGGCAATATTTGAATGAACCTCCCTCATGTCCCTGAACTTACCATCCCACTGTATGCATGTCGGAGGAGAATAGCATGACCATAAAGCAGGGTTCTGTGACCACCTCCCTGAGCCTGGAAATAAAAAGAGAATATTACTTTCCAACCAATGTGCCAGTGACTTGAGCCATAAGGTGGCAACATCTTGTACTCTAAAACTCCCCTGCATGAACATTAGCTGCGGTGACAAGGTATTAGGAGTAACCAATTCGGGTATTCGGGTGGGGTAACCGGCTTCAACCAGGGGTGTTAAATGGAACTTATTAAAGAACAGACAGAGTTATTACAATCAGGAACTGGATAGTGCTGAAGGTAGAAGAAAACAACAGAGATGGGAATCAAAATGTTAAAATTACAGACCATGAATGCCCACGGTTATTAATTTCCAGCTAATAATCCAAAGAAGAATACCAGTTCTCCAGGTTGAAATGCAACTATTGTCAATAGTGTTGGACAAGACAAACCCAAGTTGCTTTTCCACGAAGAATTTCTGTAATTACCCCAAATGTGGGACTGTAATATATACTCAATAACATTTCAAGTCAAGATGACTCTGAATCATTGGCTCTATTCTCTCTGCAAAGACGCTGTCAGACCTGCTGAGTTTCTCCAGCATTTTCTGTTTCAGATTCCAGCATCCGCAGTATTTTGCCTTTATAATAACATCTCAGTATTAGGTAGGCATTTAATTCACAAGATCAGTGTTTGTTCCATCTGGAAGTAGCACCAGGGCCAGTCATTTATAGTGACTGTTCTTATTAAATTTTTATTCAATAGCATGCGAGGATTTTTTAAATTCAGCAGTCAGCTTTGGAGTCGGGGGAAAGCAATGACTTAGTCATATTACCGCTAGACTGTTAATCCAGAAACTCAGCTAATGTTCTGGGGTTCGAATCCCATCACAGCAGATGGTAAAATTTGAATTCAATTAAAAATATTTGGAACTAAGAATCTACCATGAAACCATTGCTGATTGTCAAAAAAACCCATCTGGTTCATTAATGTCCTTTAGGGAAGGAAATCTGCCATCCTTACCTGGTCTGGCCTACATGTGACTCCAGAACCACAGCAATGTGGTTGACTCTTAACTGCCCTTGGGCAACTAGGGATGGGCAATAAATGCTGGCCAGCCACCGATGCCCACGTCCCACGAATGAATTAAAGAATAAAATACTCCATCCATTATTCTGTGAGAACCGTAAGACAGCATCATTTATTTTCTGTGAATTCTTTCGCCCACTTTGCTATCACTTCGCAATTTGAGAACACACGTGTGGCAGGTCACCGACTTTGGCAGGGAAAGATCAGAGATGGAACTTATCTCAGTTCTGGCTACTTTAACTTTCCCTGATCACCAAGAAAAGACCTAACTTTATGCCATTCTAAGTACAGTGAAATTTTCATCTTTGATCATCTGATTGCAACCTGCAGTGGTGATAATTGTCACTAAGCTATCAGTAGCACGTTCTTCAAATGGATAGGATTTGAACTGTAACTGTATGTACGTTAGTCGTAGTCTACTCTTGTTGGCAAGACACTAATGTTTTTTTGGCCAGATTACTTCTACAATAGTAGATGCAGCTGTCAGATAACTGGTATTGTTTTCCAAAGGACCATCAGTTGAAAATGACAGATTGACTTACCTTAATCATAAACTTCTAGAAAGCAGGAGAGATGAAAGCAAATAAAATGGATTAACATTAAGATGTAATATTTGCACTTTACATCAAGTTGACAGTGCAAAAGACTGGTTGTTGTTTCAAACTGCTCACCCGTTTCAGTAACCACTGAAGTACATATAATCTTCCCCCAAAAATTAGCTGATGTGAGCGTATAGTTACAGCAAATGTGAATGATATAAATTTGATATTGGATTCTATCCTTTAACTTCTGTGCAAAATCAAAAAAAGCCTCTTATATTTTGAGTCAAACTCATTGTGCACCTTACGCCACACACGTAATCAGCTTTCTGGAAGCAGGGATTTAAGCTTAAAGTGAATTGATATTGAGACTTAGCGAGGAAACAGAAAATCCTTGTGGGAACACATTAATTCCACTTTTGATCTTTTAATACTTCTGTGAGAATCGAGGAGAAAAGGTCTTAAGTAATTTCTCAAGGCTATTCGGTTTCCTCTGAAGACCACATGTGTGGCACGGTGGCACAGTGGTTAGCACGGCTGCCTCACAGCGCCAGGGACCCAGGTTCAATTCCCAGCTTGGGTTGGAGTCTGCAAGTTTTCCCGTGTCTGCATATGGGTTTCCTCTGGGTACTCCAGTTTCCTCCCACAGTCCAAAAGACATGCTGGTTAGGTGCATTGGCCATGCTAAATTCTCCCTCAGTGTACCCAAACAGGCGCTGGAGTGTGGCGACTAGGGGATTTCCACAGTAACTTCATTGCAGTGTTAATGTATGCCTACTTGTGACTAATAAATAAACTTTAAACAAAACAAAGATGTAACTTTAAAAGTGGTGCACTCAACTGTTCTTCTCCTCAAATACTTTAATTTAACATTATTGGTGCATAAATGTTATTGGTACGTAAGTAGTAAAGCTTATGGTAAATATGCATGGATGTGGGTTTGGTTGGAGTGTACACGTTTCTCTGTAATGCAGGTTGTGAAGAGTTTGGCAATACAACATTCAGGCAACAAGACTGGTGGGAGAGTATCATGGCAGCGTGGTCAGTTTATATAGGCAGTTTTCGTTCTAAATGGAAGATAACAGAAGGTAAGTCATTTTCTTTAGACAGGAACTGCGCACGGATAACAAGGCAATGAATTCCAAAGGAGTTCTCCAGTTGTTGTAATTTGGGAAGGATATCAGAGGAATTCCTGGAGAAACTGTGTAATCTTTTTAGCATTCGCACTGTTCCTTTGGTGGCTTCACCACTGTGGTTGAAGAGAAGCCAGCCATGGAATTTCAGGACCAAAGTTTCATGCACTGTATGATTATAAATAACTTTGTGTTAAGTGCTCCCATGGTGTATTTTAATGTTTAAGGTATGGTGACCATTATAACATTTTATATTTATCCAAAGTATTTTACTTTCGGGAACAATGCCAGTGGACTACATTTGAGGTATAAATTTAACGTGAGTTCTGCATTGTCAGGTGCACAATGATGCAGATGAGAAGGTGAATTGCCTGTCATAGAGTCATAGAGGTTTACAGCATGGAAACAGGCCCTTCAGCCCAACTTGTCCATGCAGCCCTTTTTTTATAAACCCCTAAGCGAGTCCCAATTGCCCACAACATATCCCTCTATACCCATCTTACACATGTAACTGTCTAAACGCTTTTTAAAAGACAAAATTGTACCCTCCTCTACTACTGCCCCTGGCAGCTTGTTTCAGACACTCACCACCCTCTGTGGGGCGGCACGGTAGCACAGTGGTTAGCACTGCTGCTTCACAGCTCCAGGATCCCGGGTTCGATTCCCGGCTCGGGTCACTGTCTGTGTGGAGTTTGCACATTCTCCTCATGTCTGCATGGGTTTCCTCCGGGTGCTCCGGTTTCCTCCCACAGTCCAAAGATGTGCGGGTTAGGTTGATTGGCCAGGTTAAAAAAAAAAATTGCCCCTTAGAGTCCTGAGATGTGTAGATTAGTGGGTAAATATGTGGGGGTGGGGCCTGGGTGGGATTGTGGTCGGTGCAGACTCGATGGGCCGAATGGCCTCCTTCTGCACTGTAGGGTTTCTATGATTCTAAAAGATTGCCCCTCTGGACCCTTTTGTATCTCTCCCCTTTCTCCTTAAACCTATGCCCTCTAGTTTTAGACTCCCCTACCTTTGGGAAAAGATATTGACTATCTAGCTGATCTGTGCCCCTCATTATTTTATAGACCTCTATAAGATCACCCCTCAGCCTTCTACGCTCCAGAGAAAAAAGTCCCAGTCTATCCAACCTCTCCTTATAACTCAAACCATCAAGTCCCGGTAGCATCCGAGTAAATCTCTCCTGCACTCTATCGCAGCAAATGTAACAGATCCCTGTGCTCTACTTGAACGACTGGGCTGTATAGACAAGTTGGGCCGAATGGACTGTTTCCATGCTGTAAACCTCTATGACTTCATCTGTGGCAAAACGACCTCCCTCAGGCGAGGCTTGTAAAATCCCGCCCGTTGCCAAAGGAGAATTCCATTCTGCGAGATTCGGAATCGGGGCGGACAAGGCAGTAAAATTCCAGCCTATGACTCTAATATGACACAAACATCACCACCATTGGGTGGCACGGTGACACAGTGGTTAACACTGCTGCCTCACAGCGCCAGGGTCTTGGGTTCAATTCCGGCCTTGGGTGACTGTCTGTGTGGAGTTTGCACATTCTCCCCATGTCTACATGGGTTTCCTTTGGGTGCTCCGGTTTCCTCCCACAGTCCAAAGATGCGCAGGTTAAGTGGACTGGCCATGCTAAATTGCCCCTTCAGGAATACTAGTAGTATAAATATGTGGCGTTACAGAGATAGGGTCTGGATGGGATTGTGGCCAGTGTGGACTCGATGGGCCGAATGGTCTCCTTCTGCCCTGTCGGGATTCTATGATCCCATGAAAAACTGGTCACGTTTAGAAGAATATTGCCAGGGCTAGAAAAGTCTAGGTACGAGGAGAGATTGGATAGGTTGGGGTTATTTGCCTTGGAACAAAGAAAACTAAGGGGAGACTTGATAGAGGTGTACCAAATTATGAGGGGAAGAGATGAAGTGGCCAGGATATAATTGTTTCCTTTGTGGAGAATTCTAGAACCAGGGGACACAGGTTCAAGAGGAGACATGAGGAAGAACTCTTTTACACAGAGGGTGGTGGGTGTCTGGAATTTGCTGCCCAAGTTGATGGTGGAGGCAGAGACCCTAAACTCTTTTAAAAAGTACCTGGATCTGCACCTTAGGTGCTGTAAGCTTCAGGGCTATGGCCCGGGTGCAGGAAGGTGGGATTAGAAAGGGCGCCTAGGTGTCCTCGGGCTGGTATGGACAAGACGGGCTGAATGGCCTCCTGTGTTGTAACTTTAGTATGGTTCTATGGCTCTATGTATCCAATGGTGTGCAGATTGCCTTCCTTCCTTGCTTGTGAAGCAATAATGATGATTCAAACGATCATTCATCGGATGCTAGTGACTGAGATGTCATAGAATCCCGACAGTGTAAAAGGAGGCCACTCAGCCCTTCGAGTTTGCACTGACCACAATCCCACCCAGACCCTATACCCACAATCCCACATATTTATCCTGCTAATCCCCCTGACACTAGGGTCAATTTATCATGGCCAATCAACTAACCTGCACATCTTTGGAGTGTGGGAGGAAACCGGAGCACCCGGAGGAAACCCATGCAGACACGGAGAGAATGTGCAAACTCCACACAGACAATGACCCAAGCCGGGAATCGAACCCGGGCACGTGCTGCTGTGAGGCAGCAGTGCTGACCACTGTGCCACAGTGCCGCCCCTGGTGGTTCTGGTGCTAAACCACACACTGCCCTGGAACTCTGTCATCAATTATAGTTAACTTATTGTCTATTAATTGCTAAATGAAGGTGCACACATGCAGTAAAAATGTTTAGTGCTTCTTATTTGTAGCTAGTACCGCTTATTGGCTAACCACATGTACAGTTCCTCCTCATTGAAATATCAGAGCAACGATAGTTACCCTCAGAGATTTTTTCTTCCTGGCACTGATGGAACTTCTTTTGACAGCACCCTTAATACAATAAAAACAGAAACTATTAAAAAATCTTTTAGCCGTGCTCTTCTGGTCAAAACCAGGAGTGTTATTACCTCAGTAGCACACAATTGATACTGAATGTAATGTTAACCATCCTTCCAACATTAATGTACCCGGTGCTATAAAATAACAATGTCTTTTAATGAATTTTGAGGAGACAATTCTGAGGAGAATTTTGTTTCTAATGTGATTAAGATACGCAAACTAATAGTGCATGATATTGTTTGATTATCAAAGAAGGGACAGAACAGAATGTTCCCAAAATGTGAATGGTAAATGCCACCTCTAAACTTAACAAGGGATATGTTTCCATATATCCATGCAAGAAATTATATTACATGATTATAAGATAATGAGTTGCAAATAGATATCATGTAGATTTGAAAATATTAAGATTCTAGAATTCAATAGAGGATTCTCAAAAATGCTATGAAATGTTGCGCAAAACACATTTCAAAATCTCCTGATTTATACCCTTCAAATAATCAAAAGAAAAGGCACAAATCTCTCTCTCGGGGTTTATATCACACTGTTCACTATCATTTTTCTGCGTCACGACATTCCTTTCAGAGAGGTCGGCCTCTGTTCTTTGCCTCAATCTTGTCTAGAAACTTTATGTATGTGCCAATCCAAATCACTGCTTTTACTCCTGCCCTTGGCATCATGTTTCTGCCCATCTACAACATCCTCCCCAATAAATAAACAGACTTAAACTTGTATGCTTGGGGGAAAAAAAGGGCCCTCCATTTTATTTTTACAGGCAGCTTCCGACCTTCTTTGTGTCTTCTTATCACAGGTATGGTTTCTGGTCAAGATGGCCAGCAAAGATAGCACGCACTCACCAATCCTTTGTCACTCTCATGTAGGAGAGACAAGAGATAGATTTAAGGTGGCTTATGCTAAAATTTCCCATCAATCCGCTCTTTTGGAGGGCCGTGGTGGCTGACACCGGGACTCTTGACAGCTACTTGAAACATGCGTTGGGCCTCTTGCACATATTCATTAAGAGCTTAACACTTGTTTGAGGGATTCCCTTGGAAACTTGTCAGCATGGAGCAGAACAGTTGGGACCAATGTATGCTCCTTACAATGATAATAGTGGGGATTAAAAAGTAAACAGGGACAAAGCCTTTGCTGGAACTTATAGAATCATAGAATCCCTGACTGGAACTTCCCTGACTTGAGTGGGGGGTGGGGTGGTCCAAGGTAAGAAAACAGTTTGGGGCCACACTGGGGTCAAAGCAGCAGCCAGACGTACTGCTGTGACCCACTCCAGGTAGTGATTCCGCACTGCGGTTAAAATCCAGCCTACATCCTCAGTACATCCCCATAGCAGTCCAACAGAGGTTGGAAACCCAGCAGAATGAGAAATCCAACGCGCAGAGGCCACCACATCATACTGTCATGGCAGTATCTGATGTCCCCTGATGCTGCAATGCATAAGATGATTGCATTTGCCATAAAGGACTTGCAACCTATACATTAAACAATGTTGTAGTCAATGCGAATATTTAAATAACATGCACCGAGATTGTCCTGTAATCAACCCAGGTTATTCTTTGGTAAACTTGGTTATTCTCTCACATTCCTGGAAACTTCAACGATAATTTCAATGATAATGATCATTGTTGAATTGAATGTAGCACCCTACAGATCATGAAATGCCGCAATGTGCATTGACAATGAGTAAAACAAAGCAAAAGCATAACTAGCCAGTGAACACATTGAGTATCAAAAGGAATAGTAATTGCACTTCAAGTGGTGCTTATAAACTGGTGTAACGTCATTACCCTGTATGATATGATCTACTTTACCTGCTGAACTCACTATTTTTTAATACAATACATTTGATAGAAATTAAAGACAAATTAATCAGTAAAGAGTTCAAATGCGAACAAGCAAAAGCACAGAATCAACCGAATAAACTATTTATATTCTTATCACAGAAGCACAAATTTCATAATAGATACACACATATGCAAGAGGAATATCATTATAAAAAAACCCCGAGAGTTCTGCATTTTGACCGCATGCATGCAGGGGTAGAAAGAAAGGCAGATCAGTGAACATACCCATTTGGTGAACTCTACTGGCTAGCATGTTAGAACAAAAAATAGCAGAGAATCAAATACAATGCTATATTTACACGTCTCTCACATTCCTTCCAGATACCTTTATGTTTTAACACTTTGAGTTGTTGCAAAGACATGAATACAAAACAAACTACTGGTTGCAGGAATCCGCAACGCATTGGTCGTGTTACTGACAAAAAACGCGATTAATAATCTCTTAACAGTGGGTTTTCGAAGTCGATTTCCAGTGTTTGTAGTTTCTGTGAAGGATTTAAGGAACTGAATGGAAATCTAACAGCTCGATTATTTTACCAATCATATTCAGATGTGACCGTATAATTACTCTGAGAGCTGACAATATATTATTGTACAGCAATAAACCTCAATTCCAGGCTGGATTCTCCGACCTCGCCCGCAGCCGGGATTCTCCTGTCCCACTGCAGGGAATTGAGGTTTGCCTGAGCGCCGAATTCTCCATTCTCGCTGGCAGTGGCAGCGCGGCGGGAAGGGCTGGAGAATTCCAGCCAACGTGTGTTACACAGAACGTATTTGAGTCGCGTTAGTTGTTGTAATTCCGAATAAGCAGAATGGGTGATACTTTTGAGAGTTAAAACAGCAGTCGTCATATATATCCCTTGAAGAAGAAAATTGAGGTGAATTCAAATAAAAAGAGAGAGAATTATCAGTGGCAGCAGATATTCAATCCACTTTACTCTGGGAACAATAACTATTTCAGACAAACAAGTCAATTTACATAGAATTACTTAGCATAGACAGCACAGAAACATGCCAATACGCTGAGCATCCTCACACCAGTGTTTATGCTGCCTGGAAGCCTCCTCCCACCTCACTTAATCTAACCTTATTAACAGAACTTTCTATCCATTCACCCGCATGCAACTGATCGTGTTTTCCCATCACTGTAACTAATCCATGAGGTATCAAGTTCGACATTCTTTCTGCACTCTGAGTCAACAAGTTCCCCTGAATTTACACTTAGATTTATCGGTGATTAGCTTATCTTATTTTTACGGCCCAGAACCTCCGATCTCTGAATGGACTCTCCCACATCTACTCCAACAAACCTCTTCAGAATTTTACACAACTTCATCAGATCACCTCTCAGTTCTTTTTTTTTAAAAAAGATCCCTGACTTGTTGAACGTTTTGTTGTGGAGATGCTGGCGTTGGACTGCGGTGGGCACAGTTAGAAGTCTCACAACACCAGGTTAAAGTCCAACAGGTTGATTTGGTATCACGAGCTTTCGGAGCGCTGTTCCTTCCTCGGGTGAGTGGAGAGGTGGTTTCACAAACACGGCATATATAGACAGAGACACAATCGCCAGATACTGGTTGGAATGTGAGTCTTTGCAGGTAATTGGTACACAGCGAGACCATGCAGGCGCTAAACAACGGATGAACGAACACTGCGCGACAATCACCAGGTAGGAGTGTTCCCTTCCAGTCGGGGAACACTTCAGCAGTCAAGGGCATTCAGCCTCCGATCTTCGGAAAAGCGTTCGCCAAGGCGGCCTTCAAGACACACAACAACACAGAATCGCCGAGCAGAGACTGATAGCCAAGTTCCGCACGCATGAGGACAGCCTCAACCGGGATCTTGGGTTCATGTCACACTATCTGTAACCCCCACGACATGTCTGGGCTTGCAAAATCTCACTAACTGTCCTGGCTTGAGACAATTCACAGCTCTTTAACCTGTGATTATCCCTTTCTCCATTCGCACTCTCTGTACCTGTAAAGACTTGATTACCTGTAAAGACTCGCATTCCAACCAGTATCTGGCGATTGTGTCTCTGTCTATATATGCCGTGTTTGTGAACCCACCTCTTCACTCACCTGATGAAGGGGCAGCGCTCCGAAAGCTCATGATTCCAAATTAACCTGTTGGACTTTAACCTTTAACCTGGTGTTGTGAGGCTTCTTACTGTTGAATGTTTTGTGATAGTTATAACTGCTCGCTTCTGATCTTATTCTCGTTAATGTCATTCCTCACCTTCTCCAGTGCCCCAACATCCTTATCGCCTTCTGGAGAACCAGAACTGTTCACGCTACTCTAAGGGTGGGATTTTCCGACCATGCTCACCGCAAGACCGGAAACTCCTGCCCGAAGTGAACGGACCTTTGCATGGTCCCGTCCCGCCTGCTATGATTCCCCTGATGGGTGGGATGGAAAAATTCTGCCCTAAGTGTGGTCTAACCAAGGTAGTCCATCAGAATGCACAAAGTACATCCGCTATTCCGTGAAAGAACTCTCTATGCATTAACGTTATAGTTTTTGCTGTAAAGTAGTCATATTATGCATTTGAGATATTAATTCCGTCCAAATCAATTCAGAAAAATTGCAGTATCTGTACTGACTTAATAGAGGTTTATAAAATGATGAAGGGGATAGATCGAGTGAACGTTCAAAGACTATTTCCTCGGGTGGATGGAGCTATTACAAGGGGGCATAACTATAGGGTTCATGGTGGGAGATATAGGAAGGATATCAGAGGTAGGTTCTTCACGCAGAGAGTGGTTGGGGTGTGGAATGGACTGCCTGCAGTGATAGTGGAGTCAGACACTTTAGGAACATTTAAGCGGTTATTGGATAGGCACATGGAGCACACCAGGATGGTAGGGAGTGGGATAGCTTGATCTTGGTTTCAGATGAAGGTCGGCACAACATCGTGGGCCGAAGGGCCTGTTCTGTGCTGTAATGTTCTATGTTCTATGTTCTATGAACGCAGACTAATGTAAATAATCCCAAAAACAAAAATAATGGCTGGAATTCTCCCATCCCACCCGCCACGGGATTTGTAGTGGGCGGCGGGGGTGGGGGGGTGGGGGGTGAGCAAACCATGTCATGGCCCATTGACCTCGGGCAGGATTCTCCGGTTTTTAGGCGAGCGCAGCTGGAGAATCATGCCGAATGACTGGAATTCCCTGTCTTCACCCGCAGCTGGGATTCTCCAGTCTCACTGCAAGGAATGAAAATTTGGCTGAGTGCCAAATTCTCCATTCTCGATGACAGGAGTGGCGGGGAGGGCAACAGCAGAGAATTCTGGCCAATGACTTAAAAAATAGTACATGATAAATAAAGCAGTGAAACAATGTCATTTTTCAATATCTGCTGGTCTCCATACTTACCCCTTCATTGTTCTTTTCACTTGTACTTGTTAACATCTCCTGTAAAGCTCTGACAGACAGTGACTGCTCCAGCACAAAAACACAGATGGAGAGATCAGGAGGGACATACTGCGAACAAAGAAAAATATTAAACTTGTAAATATGGTTATTTTCCCTCACTTTGTCTAACAATTTTTTTCCTTTCCAACAAGGAAGAATTTTAACATAATTGAGGTCTGGCAAAAGCAGATCATCAAAGGAAAGGGAGATGAAGTCACCAGTTTAATAAGGAATTGAATTTTTGTCTATCTGGTTTGTCTGGTATCAAATCCATTTCCAAGTTACACCAGCTTGAGTTTGAGGAAGTACGCTGCTTGTACATGTATGACGCAAAGTCAAGAAACGTTGTTGTTATTGAAGTATCCCGACGCGTCTCATTATGTATTCTTGCAAAGGTTAAGTTCGGTCAGTTTTGAGAGCCACCTGCCTCTGAAATATGCCAGTGTGCGGAGTGATGGAAGCTATGCTTTCAAAGTCTGTATTTTTTCAGACATATCCTCATTGCAAGTGGGAACCGAGAAGGGAAACTAATCCTCTCCGTTTCTAAGGAAATTGAGACTGATATTGAAGTTGGAAAACAAAATATCTGGCCAGGCTGAAACTGGTTGAAACCATATAAAATGATAATCCCAATGGTGCAGTAAAGGCAGGCTAAAGAAGACAGAGGCGAGATCCAGATACCGAGAATAGACAAATATATACAGTTGCTGCAGCTGTCTCTTTCACTTGAGGAAAATATTCTACGTTATTTACACCTCCGTAAGCAGAGTTGAAGAGGTTTTGCAGATTTCTTTTATTCACTCAAGGGATATGGGTGTCGCTGGCTGGCCAGCATTTATTGTCCATCCCTAGTTCTTGAGGGCAATTGAGAGTCAACCACATTGCTGTGGCTCTGTAGTCACATGTAGGCCAGACCAGGTGAGGACCGCAGATTTCCTTCCCTCAAGGACATGCGCCATGTGCGCCATTTGTGGCAAAGACCAGAAATTTGGGCTGGTTGTGCGCTACTATTGACTGGGATCAGGTTAAATTGTAGAAGAACTGAAAGCCTTCACAAGGAAGACAGGGTTTTTAAGGGTTTTGTGATTGAGATTGATGATATATGTGCTGAATGGATTGCTGAGACCATTCTTAAAGTCTGTCTTAGTTTTATCCGCCATTTAATGTGTAATTTATAATTTATAATCAAGCACAATTTGCCTGTTAATTCATGTTTAACTAATGTTGATTCTGGGTTTTAGAGTATTGGTGGTTACCCAGGAGGTTATTTAGTGCTTGCTTTGTTTGACTCTTGTATAGTAAAGATTCTTCTGTTTTAAAATGTGGAATCTTGTGGCCTCATCCTTTCAGAGTAAATTACTGGGATTTTGGATTTTATGTAAAATAAGCTACTGGTCTTTGTAACAGGGGAGTGTGTTGGCTCCCAACAAATAAGTAAAATAATTAACCTCCTGGGAAAATTACATGAACAACAGAGGAGCTACCTCATTCCTCTCTTAGAGCTGGACAAGGTAGTTACAAAGACTCGCTTCCACACATTTCTCCCTGAACAGAGAAGCTATGCCCATCTCTTATTGGGTGGTAGATTTTATTTCCCTTTGTCAGTTTTCTCTTGTCTCTGGTTACTCTTCAGTGCGTTGCCAAGTACCCACTGTTCATATTTGATGGTGGACATTCAGTGGACTGTTTAATTGGTAAGGGCATCACTCATCATCAAACCCCACCCAATCCTCAAACACACATACATGTCCAGTGGTATTTGCCGTAAACCTTCCAGAAGAAAGAACTTGGCTGATTTTCCTCTTGGTAGCAGGAAGCCACTGAGAATAAATGAAACATACTTCTGACTCCGAAATGAGATCGGCAGAGAATAGAAATCAAACCCAGAAATTAAGATAATGTTTTATAGAATCCCTGTAGTGCAAAAGGAGGCCATTTTCCCCATCAGGTCGGCACTGACTTTTATAGAATCGGTACTGTGCAAAAGGAGGCCATTCGGCCCATCGAGTGTGCACTGATTTTTATAGAATCACTCCAGTGCAAAAAGAGGCCATTCGGCTGTTCGCGTCTGCACCATCTCTCCATCAGAGTATCCCACCCAGGCCCTATCCCTGTAGCCCCATATCTTTGCCCCGCTAATCCCTCTAACCTACACACCTTCAGACACTAAGGGGCAATTTAGCAAGGCCAATCCATCTAACTGCACAACTTTGGAGTATGGGAGGAAACCGGAGCACCCGGAGGAAACCCACGCATAGATGGGGAGAACGTGCAAACTCCACACAGACGGTCACCCGAGTCCGGAATTGAACCCGGGTCTCTGGCACTGTGAGGCAGCAGTGCTAACCATTGTGCCACCTCTTGTATGTTTTACATTATGTAGGTATGTGTTGACCATGTCTTATTGATATCATGGCTACGATTAAGAGAAGTAAGTGATGGATATTGTCTATGGACACATTTGAATAGGGGAGTGCTGGGACACTGGGTTGAGAGAGAGGAGAGCTGTGAAACTGAACAGTCAATAAACTCTCTCAATAAAGAAGAGCTCTGTGTTCTGGTCTCAGCTTCACCGACTGACTTGGATCCTGGTAACAAGCGAAAATGGGGGAAAACTTCCCTTCATCATTAAATTGAACTGAACCTTCAGAAGATGTCGAAATCCATCACAATTGGATAACTGCAGAAATGCTAATACTTGCTGCCATGAGAGGGAATTACTGTGGGCTCTGTGAAAAAGAATAAACATGGGGCAAGGCCAACTCCTCCAAAAGACCATCTGGTTCTCAAAGGAAAAGAGACCATCAGTAATACAACTCTGTGTAATTATTCATAGCAGCTTTTACCAAATGGTCCATCATGCCTGAATGAACGCACAGATAAATACATGTTCAATTTTGATACAACAAGCCGCTTTACATTTGATGTCAGATATCATGCCATTCATAGAATCCCTATAGTGCAGAAGGAGGCCATTCGACCCAACCAGTCTGCACCAACTCTCTGACACATCATCCCACCCAGGCCCTCTCCCCGTAACCCTGTGTCTTTACCCGACTAATCCCTCAAACATCTTGCGACACTAAGGGGCAATTTAGCATGGCCAATCCATTTAACGAGCACATCTTTTGGACGGTGGGAGGAAATCGGAGCACCCGGAGGAAACCCACGCAGACATGGGGAGAACGAGCAAACTCCACACAGTCACCCAAGCCGGGAATCGAATCCAGGTCCCTGGCATTGTGAGGCAGCAGTCCTTGCCACTGTGCCACTGAGCCATCCTTTAAGGAACAGAATGATTAAATACTTTCAACCACTCCGCATATGGTCACACAGTGTGAGAAAAACTGGCACAGCTTGGACTACCTTGACCTTGATTCTCCAATTTCTGTTACTAAAGCCAACTCTGGATACAAAAGACATGCATAGCATTTCATACGATCTTGTTATACGTTGGTTTTATATTGATTCTATTGTATCCTGCAATTTCTACAGTTCTGAGGTAGAAGGATATCAACCATGACTGTGAATTTTTTCTCTCCATTTTATTTGTTTTTGATGGAGTTGACACTTTCTTCAGTGTTTTTTTAATTTTTGTCCTCACAAAGAGGTGAAGCTTTCTCCATTATATTCCAGCAAGATCAACATCAAGCACTTATAGGTCAAAACTGCCTGGGACAGACTGCTACTCCGTCCAATCACAGAAAAGCATTTCCTGCTATACCTGCATGACTTTCACCATTTCCCACACCAGTTATTTTTATGTTCCTTTGAATAGATTGTCAATTTGGTTGAAGATTCTAGTCCGTGTGTGTTGTGGACTCACATCCCACGATGAACAGGGTTCAGGATTGTCTCATTTCCAATGCCACAACTTAGATATGTCTTAATATAGGAATAGGAGTAGGCCATTCAGCCCATCGAACCTGTTCCGCCACGCAAAGAGATCAGTGGCCTAACTCCATATACCTGCCTTTGGCCCATATCCCTTAGTGCCTTTGCTTAATAAATGTTCATCTATCTCAGATTTAAACTTAGCAACGGATCTCGTATCAACCGCTGTTTGTGGAAGAGAGTTCGAAACCTCTCCCATCCTTTGTGTGTCGAAGTAACATCTCTCCTGAATGGTCTGGCCCTAATTTGTAGACAATGTTCCCAAGTTCCAGAATCTCCAACCAGTGGAAATTGGTTATCTTTATCTACCCTGTCGTTTGCAGTTGGTATCTTGAAGATTTCAATCAGATCACCCTTAACATTCTAAACTTTAGAGAAAGTTAATTTATATAATCTATCCTCATACCTTAACCCCTCAAGTCCAGGTATCACTCTTGTAAACCTACGCTGGTTTGCAGAAGGGCATTCTCCGTTGGCCTTGGGCGGGATCTTACGAGCCTTGGGTGGGCGAGGCAGTAAAATTCTGGCAACGGACTCCAGAGCCACAGCAAGGTGGTTGACTCTCAATTGTCCTCAACTAGGGTTGGGCAATAAATGCTGGCCAGCCAGCGATGCCCATGTCCCATGAATGAAATTTTTAAAACGCCAGAATTTCTGCCAGCACGGGATCGCAGGGTGGGATGGTGGGGGGCAGAGGGGGGGGGGGGGGGGGGGGGGGGGTTGGGTTTAGCATGCCGGATTTGGGAATAGAAAGTCCAGCCCATACATATATTTGACACGCTGACTAATGGAATGAGACTCTTACTCTAGCTAGGTTCCAGATTCAGAGCTTGGCTCAGGAGTGTGGAATTGCCCTGATATTTATTAAGTATAGATGTGAAAATGCAACCTTTGATCTGGTATATTGATCGATCTAACTGTAGGGCAGTACTGAAAGAAAACAGAAGGTTTGTGTAGCAATTTGATGGCCGCTCTAACAAGGTTGAGCAATAAAAGAAATAATTGCAATCCCATTTCTGTGAATAGGTAACGCAGTAGGTTTGCAAGGATTAGAAAAAATGCGTCCCACAATATTTTACTGTCCACAAAACTATCGAGAAGAAAATGAATTCTAACCACCTAGATATTGAGACTTAATTTACAGTTAACCTCCGGGCAGCTATCTGGAACGATATACAGCTGCAATGAATGTACTTAAGACACAGACAGAATGTGATAACTGTCCAAGATTTATATCAGAAGATGTGCCTTGCAAGCAAAAACAGGCCAGGAGTGAAAATTTAAGATTGTATAATGTTTCAGCAACTAAGCATCTCGTGAAGTCATAGGACTAGCAGCCTAGTTCAGGCACATATGTTGCATCAGTTACTAGGCAAGTAGTGCAGCTAAAGAGGGTTAGTTAATAAATATTAATGAATGATATGAAATTGGTCCATCACTTTCATGAGATTTCTTCAAGAAAATGTTGCATTTTCCTTAGTCTTTGTTTTCAGGTCTTTTTTTCCGAAGTTATTGACATTCTTTTTAATGCTTAGCTCGACAATAAGCCTTCATTTTTAAAAATTCCATCCAGGGATGTGGGCTTTGCTGTGAAAGACCAGCACTTATTAGGGATGGACAACAAATGCTGGCCTACCCAGCGACGCCCATGTCCTTTGGTTGAGTTTTTAAAGAAAGATGCCTGTTAGTTACATGTGAGCCCCAGCACTGAGTTCAATCATTTTCTCACCTGACATTTATCAACTTGTGTTTTTATTCATTTGTGGGACATGGGCGTCGCTGGCTGGGCCAGCATTTATTACCCATCCCCAGTTGGGCAATAAATGCCCCTGGAGGGCAGTTGAGAGTCAACCACATTGCTGTGGCTCTGGAGTCACATGTAGGCCAGACCGGGTAAGGACGGCAGATTTCCTTCCCTAAAGGACACAAACACTTGAAGCAGAGGCCATTGTGTTGCGATCGGAGGCAGGAATTCAGATCTGAATTGCCTCTCTCTGACCCAGGGGCCGTTATTGTCTCTGGTGCAAAATGTTAATCGTTAACAGTACTGGGCCTTGTCAAAAGGTCATCGACCTGAAACGTTAATTCTGTTTCTCACTCCACACACACCGTCCGACTTGTTGGCTATTTCCAGCATTTTCTGTTCTTTATTTCAGCTTTCCAACATCTGCAGTATTAACTGTTTATTTATTAGTGTCACAAGAAGGCTTACATTAACACTGCAGTGACGTTACTGCATAAATCCTGCAGTCATCACACAGTGGCTGGGGTGGCATGGTGGCACAGTGGTTAGCGCTGCTGCCTCATAGCACCAGGGACCTGGGTTCGATACCCAGCTTGGGTCACTGTCTGTGTGGAGTCTGCACGTTCTCCCCAAGTCTATATGGGTTTCCTCCAGGTGCTCCAGTATCCTCCCACAGTCTGAAAGACGTGCTGGTTAGGTGCATTGGCCATGCTAAATTCTTCTTCAATGTACCCAAACAGGTGATGGAGTGTGGCGACTAGGGGATTTTCATAGTAACTTCATTGCAGTGTTAATGTAAACCTACCTGTGACACGAATAAATAAACTTCAAACTCCAGCGCCTGTTCGGGCACACTGAGGGAAAATTTAGCATGGTCAATCCACCTAACCAGCACTGGATAAAAGCAAATGACTACGGATGCTGGAATCTGAAACCAAAGGAGAAAATGCTGGAAAATGTCAGCAGGTCTGGCAGCATCTGTAAGGAGAGAAAAGAGCAGGTGTTTTGAGTCCAGATGACCCTTTGTCAAAGCTTTGACAAAGGGTCATCTGGACTCGAAACGTCAGCTCTTTTTTCTCTTAACAGATGCTGCCAGACCTAAGATTTTCCAGCACTTTCTCTTTTGGTCACCTAACCAGCACGTCTTTTGGACTGTGGGAGGAAACTGGAGCACCCGGAAGAAGCCCACGCAGACACGGGGAGAACGTGCAGACTCCAAACAGTCAGTGACCCAAGCCGGGAATCAAACCCGGGTCCCTGGAGCTGTGAGGCAGCAGTGCTAACCATTGTGCCACCGTGGTACAAGGGTTTCAAATTCATTCCATTAAAAACCGAGGCTCATGGAGAGCACAGAGGGTGACTGGATGAGATGGCTTCATTGCAATTGGATGAGTTGAGCTTGCATGGATGGGAGTTCAGGAAATTGGTAAGAAAGGTACTGTGGATGACACTATGGTTAAGAAAGCCCACCAATGCCTCGACTTTCTCAGAAGACTAAGGAAATTTGGCATGTCAGCTATGACTCTCACCAACTTTTCAGATGCACCATAGAAAGCATTCTTTCTGGTTGTATCAGAGCTTGGTATGGCTCCTGCTCTGCCCAAGACCGCAAGGTCATGAATGTAGCCCAATCCATTACGCAAACCAGCCTCCCATTCATTGACTCTGTCTACACTTCCCGCTGCCTCGGCAAAGTAGCCAGCATAATTAAGGACCCCACGCACCCCGGACATTCTCTCTTCCACCTTCTTCCGTTGGGGAAAAGATACATGTCACATACCAACCGACTCAAGAACATCTTCCTCCCTGCTGCCATCAGACTTTTGAATGGACCTACCTTGCATTAAGTTGATCTTGCTCTACACCCTAGCTATGACTGTAACACTACATTCTACACTCTCTCCTTTCCTTCTCTATGAACAGTATGCTTTGTCTATATGGCACACAAGAAACAATACTTTTCACTCTATGTTAATACATGTGGCAATAATAAATCAAATCAAAACAAAAAGCAAGGGAAGGGATGGACAAGGAGATAGTGGAGCAATGTAGAGTCTCCGCAATGGTCAAACAGTAGCTACATGGAACTGAAGCTCTGTGCCAGGATCCAAGCATCTGTTTTGAGCTCTCTGTGACTGTGGAGTAACTTGGAGCAAGGCACATCCAGCGAGGTAATTTCAGTGCACTCGCTGTACAATTCACTCCATAAATTATCCATCTCAAATCCTCAGCTTCAGAGTAAATGTAGCCTTAAACTCACATAAAATAAATCATTTTTCCCAAGCCACTTTACAAACCAGCAAGAGAGAAAGGTGTTGAGTGTTTAATAGGGTAGAATGTTACACTATCATGGAACTGTTACGGCACAGAAGGAGGCCATCGTGTCTGCACTAGCTCTCCCAAAGAGTAACACAACCCAGTACCAATCCCCCGCCTTCTCCCCATAACATTGCACACATTCCTCCTCAGATAACAGTCTAATTCCCTTCTGAAAGCTTTGGTTTAACCTAACTCTGTCACACTCTCTGACAGAGCGATTCACTCTAACCACTCACTGGGAAAAAAAGTTCTCCTCACATTTGCTAATTACTTAAAATCTGGGCCCTCTCGTTCACGATCCTTGCACAAGTGGGAACAGTTTCTCTCTCTCTACTCTTTGCAGACCCCTCAGATTTTGAATACCTCGATCAAATCTCCTCTTAGCCTTCTCTTCTTGAAGGAAAACAACCCTAACTTCGACATATTATCTGAAGATCCTCACCCGAGAACCATTCTCGTGAAACTCCTCTGCAATCTCTTCAATGCCTTCGCATCCTTCCTAAAGAGCAACACCCAGAACTCGCCTCCAACTGAGGCCAACACAGTGATTTATATAAATGCAGCATAACTTCCCTGCCACAGAATACTTAATCCCTTTATCTGATATTCCGGCGTGCACTACCTTTGTACAAGCATTGATCTGCTTATGTTAAACAAGCTGTCTGGGTAAAAATAGAGCAACCGTGACTGGAACCTGAGTGTATTTCAGCTTTCAGACATCAGCTTTACCAAGTGAAAATTATGTCCTAATTGGTTTATTTTTGTTCATACATACACTCTCACCAATGATTAAGTATGTGGAACACAGATTTTGTTACATGGAGGGGGGCGATTCTCCCAGTCTGTCGCTCCAGCAGTCTGAAAATTTAGGTGCATTGGCCGTGCTAAATTCTCCCTCGGTGTACCCAAACACTCGCCGGAGTGTGGCGACTCAGGGATTTTCACAGTAACTTCATTGCAGCGTTAATGCAGTGGGTGGCACAGTGGGTAGCACTGCTGCCTCACAGCGCCAGGGACCTGGGTTTGATTCCCAGCTTGGGTCATTGTCAGTGTGGAGTTTGCACATTCTCCCTGTGTCTGTGTGGGTTTCCTCCAGGTGCTCCGGTTTCCTCCCACAGTCCAAAGATGTGCAGGTTAGGCAGATTGGCCATGGTAAAATGCCCTTTAGTGTCCCAAGATGTGTTGGTTAGGTGCATTGGCCGTGCTAAATTCTCCCTCAGTGTACCCAAACACTCGCCGGAGTGTGGTGACTCGGGGATTTTCACAGTAACTTCATTGCAGTGTTACTTGTAACTAATAAATAAACTTTTTAAAATAGCACCAAGTGTAGCCACAAAGTCCTTCAGGTCTGTGATCCAGCTCAGGTAGAATTCCAGCTCGTTATCTTCAAAGGGTTGAATCTCTGGTTCTCACCCAACCATAACTCCTGGTAATACAAGTCTCCAGATTTAATCTTAAACAAAATGATGTACATCTCCAGAACCTACTCAGCTTTGTTCACGACAGTCTTGACAGTCTGGATCCTCCAATATTACCTTTATCCAGACTCGCAGTGATAAGCCTGTGGTCAAATTGGGTCAACAAATTATTTTCTGTAACAGAAACAGCTGCATCAACCTTGTATTTCCCGATTGCTAGACCCTGGATCCAGTCTTCATTCTCTTCAGCCTGCCTGCATTATAACACTGGGTGAGTGATATCAGATCAGCTAGCTCTGGCTCTTTGCTTGATTCAAATCAGATTCAGTTTCCCCAGAAACCTGAAGTTTTCATTCTCCTTCAGTTTGGGTCTGACAAAATAAAAAACAAACTAAATTTGAAATCAGGCTGAGTATACTCAACAGAATGTTCGACAAGTTATCTATTAAGACAACAGTTTGCACATGCTTTCCCTCTGATCCTGCAAATGGCAGATTCCATCACAAATGTGGGCGGCACGGTGGCACAGTGGTTAGCACTGCTGCCTCACAGCGCCAGGGACCTGGTTCGATTCCTGGCTTGGGTCACTGTCTGTGTGGAGTTTGCACATTCTCCCCATGTCTGCATGGGTTTCCTCCGGGTGCTCCAGTTTCCTCTCACAGTCTGAAAGACGTGCTGGTTAGGTACATTGACCCGTACAGGTGCTGGACTGTGGCGACTAGGGGATTTTCACAGTAATTTCATTGCAGTGTTAATGTAAGCCTTACATGTGACTAATAAATAAACTTTACTTTACTTTACTAACTCCACAATATATAACAAGTCATAAATCAGCACCAATTGCACAACTTCAATTGGAAAGGGCTTAGAAAAGGGGTATGCTGGATTGGGGAGATGCTGGCAGAGTGCAATTGTTACTAGGCCCAGGCTTGGGGACACGTGTTCAAATCCCACCATGGCAGCTGGTGTAATTTCAATACAATTGGTTAAAAAGATCTGGGGCAGAATTTTCACATCTCGCCCACCATTGGAATCGTAGCGGGCGGCACACGGACCATGCAAAGGTCTGTTGACCTTGGGCAGGATTTTCCGGTCTGAGGACGAGCGGGACCGGAAAATCCCACCTTTCGAATTGAAAGTTAGCATCAGTAATGTCGATGCTGAACCTATCATCAATTATTGCCAAAGAACATCTGTTTGTTAAATGTGGTGCATGGGAGGACGGCACGGTGGCACAGTGGTTAGCACTGTTGCCTCACAGCGCCAGGAACCCGGGTTCGATTCCAGCCTCGAGTGACTTCTGTGTGGAGTTTGCACATTCTCCCCGTGTCTGCGTGGGTTTCCTCCGGGTGCTCCCACAGTCCAAAGATGTGAAATTTAGGTGGATTGGCCATGCTAAATTGCCCCTTAGTGTCCCAAGATGCACAGGTTAGTTGATTGGCCATGCTAAATTGTCCCTTAGTGTCAGGGGGACAAGCTAGGGTAAATACATGGGGTTACGGGGATAGGGCCTGGGTGGGATTGTTGTCGGTGCAGGCTTGGTGGGCCGAACGGGCTCCTTCTGCATTGTTGGGATTCTATGATTCTATGAAATCATACAATGGCTACCCGGTCTGACCTACATGTGACCCCTGATGCACAGAAATGTAGTTGACTCTTCATTGCCCTCTGAAATGATTTAGCAAGCCACTCAGTTGTAGCAATTATGGATGGGCAATAGATGCTAGCCTTGCCAATGACACACCCACATCATGTGAAAAAATTAAAAGAAACACCACAGACCAGTGGAGGAGGGGGGGGGGGGGGATCTTCCCGTCCCGCCCGCCACGGGAATCGTAGCGGGCGTGTGGAGGGATGGGGCAGTCCATCCAAAGGTCCGTTGACCTTGGGTGGGTTTTCCAGCTTTGGAGCGAGCACAGCCAGAAAATCCCGCGGCAGGTTTGTGAAGCTGGGTTTCTGGCGAAAACCTTGTCGAGCAAACTTTACACCTTCAGCTGACCCACCTTCCAGCTGGCCTCTGAGTGACTTGCCAAATGAGATTGTTGCAAGCCGGACAGCAAGGCTGCATCCTGAAGGGCAGTTACAGCGATGATCAATTTTAACTTCCCTCATTTTTAAAAGAGTAGTCAGAGGTACCGTCGTCAATTGCATTTTAAATAATAAAACAATAATTAACATCAATGCTGATTCCAAATTCTCAGAGGGTTGGCATTTGTTAATGCAATTTGTACTAAGGTACTATATTTCATGCAGCTTAGATTTGTTTAATTTGAGAGACATGTATTCAATCACATGAGTTTTTAATTAGGTTTTGTGAAAATTTCTATAAGAAGGATGGCTGCAGAGTCGCCAACACAATATCCATTTAAAAATGAAAGGTCCACATTATCGATCTGCCAGTTGTCAGCGTATTAGATTTGCTTGCTCCTCCTGCTTACTGGCTGATAATACTTTCTGTGAACTCATTCACATGCTTTGTAAGCTTTCTAACCAATCTAATTCTTCCTTTCTCAAAAAGCCATAGATCATGTTTTCCTTCATTCTACTTGTACATTGTTATTCCAGAATTAAAATAATTCTTTTACAATTAAGTCACATAATGGGGCTGAATATTGCAGGGAGTTTAACAGGGGCTGTCAGTGTTCTCGTAATTCTCCATCATCACTCTTCTAACACTGAGCACAACATCAGGAGTCTAGGGATTCATCAATTAGTATCATAGCATCCCGACAGTGCAGAAGCCTGCACCGATCACAATCCCACCTGGGCCCTATCCCCATATAACTCCACATCTTTGCCCTGTTAATCCCCCTGACACGAGGGTCAATTTAGCATGGCTAATCAACCTAGCCCGCACATCTTTGGACTGTGGGAGGAAACTGGAGCACCCAGAGGAAACCCACGCAGTCACGGCAAACTCCACACAGACAATGACCCGAGGCCGGAATTGAACCCGAGTCCCTGGCGCTGTGAGGCAGCAGTGCTAACCACTGTGCCACCGTGCTGCCCAATTAGTGTGGAAAGCCTGATGCTTCTATCTCAGTGCTCTGACACAAGCTACACTGTGTCCCTTCCCACAGAACCGGCAATCAGGAAATTAGCGAGATTTCAACTGTATTGCTCCCAACCCCATAAAACAGGTCTGCAGTCCGCATTCACCCCGCCTGATGGTGTGAAAGTCTCAGTTTCCAAGAAGGGTGCTAATAAAGCCCAGAAGAAGCCATAAGCAAAGGGCAGCATGAAGGGGAGGAGGTCCAGGAAGGAGAGTTACGCCATCTCTTTCTGCAAAGTGATGAAGCAGGTTCACCCCAACACCGTCACATCCTCCAAGGCCATGAACATCATGAACACCTTTGTCAGTGACATCTTCGAGCGCATCGAGTCTTCCCGCCTGCCTCGGGGAGGTAGTGGCATAGTGGTAATGTCACTGGACTAGTAATCCAGAGGATAATTCTCTGGGCACTTGGTTTCAAATCCCACAACAATGAAATTTGAATTCAATAAAAAAAACTGGAATTAAGAACCTACTGATGACCATGAAACCATTGTTGATTGTTGTAAAAACCCATCTGGTTCACTGATGTCCTTCAGGGAAGGAAATCTGCCGTCCTTATCTGGTCTGGCCTACATGTGACTCCAGAGCCACAGCAATGTGGTTGACTCTCAACTCAGCCAACTAGGGATGGGCAATAAATGCTGGCCCAGCCAGCGATGTCCAAATACTATGAACAAATAAAAAAAACAAGCAGCACCATCAGGTCTCGGGAGATCCAGGCCACCGTGGGTCTGCTGCGGCCCGGGCAACTGGTCAAGCACGCCGTATCAGAGGGTACAAAGGCAGTGACCAAGTACATCAGCTCCAAGTAAAGCTGTACAATGCGCTGAAAAACACCCCCATAAAATGTTACATCTTTTTCAGTCGGGTATTTTCAATGTTAATGTGATTCATAAAACGTGATGAAGTGGAGCACTTTCCTTAATAAAAATATTATAATTGTAGATTGCTATTGACTGCCTGGTTAATCCATGATAACACACAAGCTCAATTCACAGAATGCATTTAAACACAAATTTTTTTGACAAACTGGATGAGGAACAATCGCCGGAATCCTCCGACCTCACCTGCGGCTGGGATTCTCCGGTGCCGCTGCAGCTGATGGAGCTTTGGCCGAGTGCCAAAATCTCCGTTCTCGCTGGCAGCGGGAATGGACGGGGTCGGAGAATCCCGCCCGATATTCCTTAGGTTCTTTTTCGATATTGGGCAGGATTCTCCGATCCCGCCCGTACCCGCTCGGCCAAAACTGAGATGAACTTAGATCAGAAAATGTGAATACCTTCGCTTCCGAAGTAGGTTCTAGAAAGCATAAACGTCCACCAAACCCTTCAGCCGCGAGGCAAAATTTGCGTTGTTCCTTCTGGGTGGTGGCAGTGGACTGGAGTACAACTTCATCATCCTAGGAAAAGTAAAATGAGACTGATCAGAACAGGTTTTGCTAACATTTCGACTGACTAGAGTTTGAACTACTCAGGGCGACGCGGTGGCATAGCGGTTAACATTGCTGCCTCACAGCGCCAGGGACCCATTCCCAGCTTTGGTCACTGTCTGTGTGGAGTTTGTACATTCTCCCCGTGTCTGCGTGGGTTTCCTCCAGGTGCTCCGCTTTCCTCCCACTGTCTAAAGATGTGTGGGTTAGGTTGACTGGCCGTGCTAAATTGACTGTAATGTCAGGGGTATTAGCAGTTACGGGGTTAGGGCCTGGGTGGGATTGTTGTTGGTGCAAGCTCAATGGGCCGAATGGCCTCCTTCTGCACTGTAGGCATTCTACAGCTTAAAAACACTTGCAATTTATCTCTTGATAATCTTCTGACTGTCAATATGGAATGGTTCTCAAATAATCCTTTTTATTGGCTTGTCATCATATGTGGCTGAAATAACCATGCTGGAAAATGATACAATATCAATGTAAGTGATATCCCAATGTACTTTTTTAGGATTCCATCCTAAGTAACTTCTGTTCAGAGTTCAATGCTACACTGGAAACTGTTCATTTCACACAAGTACGCAATACAATTTCACTTTTGAAATTAAATACAATGTAACATATCGATTGCATCATTTTCTTGCATAAAAATGGATTGAATGTTAGGAAAGGAGGAAACAAGGAAGAGTGCCAATGAGTAGCGAAATAATGATGTATAGGGAATTTCTGTTGATTGCGTGCATTGTTCATCATCTATAAGCACTCCATAACAGGCCACATTTCAGTGAACTCAACACAAGCCATCCAAATCGTCATCTCTCTCAGTGGACATAGAATCCCCACAGTGCAGAAGGAGGCCATTCAGCCCATCGAGCCCACACTGACAACAATCCCACCCAGGCCCTATCGCCGTAACCACACATACTTTACCCTGCTAATCCCCCTGATACTAAGGGGCAATCTGACATGGCCAATCGCCTAATCCGCACATCTTTGGACTGTGGGGGGAAACCGGAGCACCCAGAGGAAACCCACGCAGACACGGGGAGAATGTGCAAACTCCACACAGACAGTGACCTAAGCCAGGAATCGAACCCGGGTCCCTAGTCCACAGTGCTAACCACTGTGCCACCAACATCCAAGGATTCTGGGTTTACTTTATTTGTACCACCTGATATTTTATATCCCTGATTTCTTTCCAGAGTAAATAACTTTAGCTTTCCCAATAACGCTCTTTGCACTTGCTATCATTCTTGTTCTTCCCGACACCCTCTGTAATTAAATTTAAGTTTGTTTATTAGTATCACAAGTAGGCTTACATTAACACTGCAATGAAGTCACTGTGAAAATCCCCTAGTCGCCACACTCTGGCACCTGTTCGGGTACACTGAGGGAGAATTTAGCATGGCCAATCCACCTAACCAGCACGTCTTTCAGACTGTGGGAGGAAACCGGAGCACCCAGAGGAAACCCACGCAGACACGGGGAGAATGTGCAGACTCTGCACGGGCAGTGACCCAAGCTGGGAATTGAACCTGGGTCTCTGGCGCTGTGAGGTAGCAGTGCTAACCACTGTGCCGCCGTGCCACCCCATGTAGAAGGATGATCCATCAATTGGGAGCATCTTTGCATTTCAGACTATAAGAAAAGGCTGGAAGCTGCCAAGAGAGAGAACCACCTTGAACATCATGAGAAAGACACCTTGAAACACAAACTGTTTCCCACCAGGGAGAGACTGAGAAAGGTTTACAGAAACAGCTCTTCGAATACTGCACTGAATCAGGCGACCAAGACACAGTGCTGTGAAAGTGAAAACAGGAGTCTTCACCCACTCCCAGGACCTGTTCTGCTTGTTGTGTTCACTGCCAGAGGCAAACTCCAACTCTTCAGCTACAGAAGCCATCGCAGCAGCTAAATGGAACCTCAAGTTTCAACCCCTTCACTTCGCAAAGGAGGAATTATGGGCCCTCAACATTATATCACAGAAACCGATCTAAAATCTCATCATTAAGTATCATCATTCTTCTTTATCGGCATTTTAACCTTTACACCTATATTTTGCTTAATAACTTTATCACTGTTTTTAAAATAATTTGCAGCAGTCATTTTGTAATAAACTAACCTTCATCATGTTTTATGCTATAACGAGTGCCCTTCCATCGTTTCTACATTGAACCATTCATTGATTACATGGGACTATCCCATCTGATTAAAACTCAATATCCTACCATATTAGCTGCACTTAAATCCTGACTGATTGCCGATTGGACAGTGATGACCCTCGGGTAACATTCTGAGTTTAACTTGGGGTATCTTTCAAAGAGTTAAATTCTCACCAATCTCCTCCCAAACATCAAAGAGTCACCAGTAGCGTCGAGCACCATTGATAAATTGCTTGCTGGCCCTCAGCTTGCAGTCTGCCAGAACCACACAACACTGGACTTTATAAAAACAGTTTTCACCTAGACACGTCTGCCAGGATTCTACTGCCCCGCACGCACGCCATGGAATCAAAGCGGGCGAGGGGCGGACGACGGAAATGTCCACTACCTCGGGCGGGAATTTCCAGTCTTGCTTGAGCGAGGCAGTAAGATCCCGCCCATTGACTGGAACTGAATGGCAGAGGAGAAGCAAGGGTGGTTCTATTAATTAGGGGTGGCACGGTGGCACTGCTGCCGCACAGCGCCAGGGACCCAAGTTTCATCAGGTCTTGGATAACTGTGCGGAGTTTGCACATTCTCCCCGTGTCTGTGTGGGTTTCCTCCGGGTGCTCCGGTTTCCTCCCACACTCCAAAGATGTGCAAGTTAGGTGGATTGGCTATGCTAAATTACCCCTGTGTGCCCCAAGACATGTAGGTTAGATGTGTGAGGTTACAGGGATAGGGCGAGGGAGAAGGCCTGGATAAGGTACTCTGTCAGAGGGTCGGTGCAGACTCAGTGGGCTGAACGGCCTCCTTCTGCATTGTAGGGATTCTATGAATATCAAGACAGCATTCAACTGAGCTGGCACCCAGAATCCCAAGAGATACTGAGGTCAGTGGGGGTTAAGCGGTAAAATCCCTCCTGTGGCGAGTCATCACCAACACAAAGCAATCCATTGATGATTGTTGCAAGCCCAGGCCAACACATCCCGAGAGCACTGCTGCAGAAATTCATGGGAATACTATCCTCCACAAGATTATTTGCCATCATCACAATGTCAGAGGTGGATCCATAACCGATATGTAGCAGAAGAAGGCCATTCGACCCATCAAATCTGCACCGACCACAATCCCACCCAGGCCCTATTTCCATAACCCCACATACTTACCCTACTAATCCCCCTGACACTAGGGTCAATTTAGCATGGCCAATCTAACACGCACACCTTTGGAGTGTGGGAGGAAACCGGAACACCTGGAGGAAACCCACGCAGACACGGGGAGAACGTGCAGACTCCACACAGATAGTCATGATTCTGCAGGACTGAATCTTCATTTATGGCTCCTTCAATAATGATTTGATTTGATTTATTATTGTCACATGTATTAACATACAGTGAAAAGTATTGTTTCTTGCACGCTATACAGACAAAGCATGCCGTTCATAAAGAAGGAAATGAAAGAGTGCAGAATGTAGTGTTACAGCCATAGCTAGGGTGTAGAGAAAGATCAACTTAATGCAAGGTAAGTCCATTCAAAAGTCTGACAGCAGCAGGGAAGAAGCTGTTCTTGAGTCGGTTGGTATGTGACCTCAGACTTTTGTATCTTTTTCCCGACAGAGGAATGTGGAAGAGAGAATGTCCGGGGTGTGGGGCGTCCTTAGTTATGCTGGCTGCTTTCCCGAGGCAGTGGGAAGTGTAGACAGAGTCAATGGATGGGAGGCTGGTTTGCGTGATGGATTGGGCTACATTCACGACCTTTTGTAGTTCCTTGCCGTCTTGGGCAGAGCAGGAGCCAGACCAAGCTGCGATACAACCAGAAAGAATGCTTTCTATGGTGCATCTGTGAAAGTCGGTGAGAGTCGTAGCTGCCATGCCAAATTTCCTTCATCTTCTGAGAAAGTAGAGGCGTTGGTGAGTTTTCTTAACTATAGTGTCGGCATGGGGGCACCAGGACAGGTTGTTGGTGATCTGGACACCTAAAAACTTGAAGTTTGATGAAGTTTGAGCTAACCTTCCTTGGGGCCTAAACCTATCCAGCCTTTGAAAATTGACAGGTAACTTTTATGCCACTTGAGTGCTCATCAATGACCATAGAATCAGACAGAACAAGACGCCCATCATACTTATGCCAGTTTTTGAAAAAACAATCCAATTCACAATGCCCATCCTCTCTCCCCACTGCACTGCATTTTTTTTTATTTTTCAAGTATTTATCCAATTTTCTTTTGGCAGTTACTATTGAATCAGCTTCAATCGCCCCGTCAGGCAGTGGATTCCAGATGGTAATAACTCGCCTCTGGTTGTTCTGTCAAGGTTTTACCATCGCCATCAAAGAATGCCCCAGTCACTCCTCTGGATAACACCATTGGCCAGAAGCTCAGCAGGATCAATCATATTAATAATGTGGCAAAACAGTCCAAAAATCTGAGCACTGCGTAATAAGAGGCTTCACTTCCATCTGCTCACAACCTCCCCAAGGCTCCAGTCAGGAGCCTGCTCACCACTTGTCTAAACTTGTTCAACAACACTTATTCAGGACTTGGCAGTCCACTTGATTCAGTACAGACTCTCCAGCCCCCCATCAGAGGGTTTCTCGGCTGCAGGAGGTGGTGCGAATGGCGGGATCTTCTGGTCCCGCCACTGTTAATGGGAATTGAAGCCACCCCATGCTGCCAGGAAACCCGTGGCAGAGGTGCACTGCCAGTGGGACCAGAGAATCTGCCACTAGCGAACGGCCAAAGATTTCCGGCGAAGACCTTCCCCCTCGCTATCAATGCACTATGGCTGCAGTATGCAACATGCACAGATTTAATTCTTCAAGCTTGCATCAACAACATCACCGCGCTCTCCTACCTGTATCATAAACAAGAGCAACAAGATTTTATGAACACTGTCCACTTCAGATTTGTCCTTACGTCTGCTATTTGGACATATACTGCTATTGTTTTATTGTCACTGGGTCAAAATTCGCTCACTTTGATTTGATTTGATTTGTTATTGTCACATGTATTAACATACAGTGAAAAGTATTGTTTCTTGTGCGCTATACAGGAAAAGCATACCGTTCATAGAGAAGGAAATGAGAGAGTGCAGAATGTAGTGTTACAGTCATAGCTAGGGTGTAGAGAAAGATCAACTTAATGCAAGGTAGTCCATTCAAAAGTCTGGCAGCAGCAGGGAAGAAGCTGTTCTTGAGTTGGTTGGTACGTGACCTCAGACTTTTCCTGACGGAAAAAGATGGAAGAGAGAATGTCCGGGGTGTGAGGGGTTCTTTATTTTGCTGGCTGCTTTTCACGGTGTCACTTTGTCAAGGTGACACAATGGTTAGCATTGCTGCCTCACAGCGCCAGGGACCCGGGTTCGATTCCTGGCTTGGGTGACTGTGCGGAGTTTACACGTTCTCCCGTGTTTGCGTGTCTTTCTTCCCGGTGCTCCAGTTTCCTCCCACACTCCAACAATGTGCGGGTTAGGTGGATTAGCTGTGCTCAATTGCCCCTTAGTGTCATGGAGATTAGTAGGGTAAATACGTGGGGTCACAGGATTAGGGCCTGTGTGGAATTGTTGTCAATGCAGACTTAATGGGTCGAATGGCCCCCCCTTTGCACTGTAGGGAATCCTATGATTCTATGAAAATCCTGGAATTCCAAACCAAATCATCCTCTTGGTGTACCAATGGTACATGGACCAAAGCAGTTGATGGAAACAGCCCACTGCATTCTAAGGATGGGCAATATACATAGATTTACCAGTGTCCCAAAAACAAAAATAACATTTAGTTGTGGCAAGTTTTGAAGCTGGATTTTGGCACCAGAATTTGTTTTAACCACAAAAGTTACCTAAAACTCCTTTTGCCCCATTAAAGGAAGCTGCCACCCTTTAGTATGTGTGACTCCACGCTATGTAGGCTTAGAACATAGAACATAGAAAAGCTACAGCACAAACAGGTCCTTCGGCCCACAAGTTGCTCCGAACAATTTCCTTACCTTCTAGGCTCATCTATAACCCTCTATCTTACTACCTCCATGAACCTATCCAAAAGTGTCTTAAAAGACTCAATCGAATCCGCTTCCACCACCACTACCGGCAGCCAATTCCACGCACCCACCACCCTCTGAGTGAAAAACTTACCCCGAACATCTCCTCTATACCTACTCCCCAGCATCCTAAACCTGTGGCCTCTCGTGACAACCATTTCAGCCCTGGGTAAAAGCCTCTGAGAATCCACTCTATCAATACCTCTCAACATCTTATACACCTCTATCAGGTCACCTCTCATCCTTCGCCTCTCCAAGGAGAATAGACCTAGCTCTCTCAACCTATCCTCATAAGACATACCACTCAATCCTGGCAACATCCTCGTAAATCTCCTCTGCACCCGTTTGATAGCTTCCACATCCTTTCTGTAATGAGGCGACCAGAACTGGGCACAGTACTCCAGGTGGGGTCTGACCAGGGTCCTATACAGCTGCAGCATTATCTCCCGATTTCTAAACTCAATTCCTCTATTGATGAAGGCCAGTATTCCATACGCCTTCTTAACCACAGCCTCTACCTGCGACGCCGCTTTAATCCTATGAACCCGGACCCCAAGATCTCTCTGTTCTTCCACACTGCCAAGCCTCTTACAATTAATATTATGTTCTTCCATCCTATTCAACCTGCCACTTATCTGGGTTGAAGTCCATCTGCCACTTCTCCACCCAGTCTTGTATCTTATCTATGTCTTGTTGCAACTGCTGACATCCCTCTACACTATCCACAACACCTCCAACCTTTGTGTCATCAGCAAACTTGCCAACCCATCCTTCCACTTCATCATCCAGGTCATTTGTAAAAATCACAAAGAGCAAGGGTCCCAGAACAGATCCCTGGGGGCATCCCACTGGTGACTGGCCTCCACTCTGAAAAAGACCCATCTACAACCACTCTTTGCCTTCTGTGGGCAAGCCAATTCTGAATCCACAAAGCAACGTCCCCTTGTATCCCATGTCCCTTCACTTTCTCAATAAGCCTTGCATGGGGCACCTCATCAAACGCCTTACTGAAATCCATATAAACCACATCTACCGCTCTTCCCCCATCTAAGTGTCCAGTCACATCTTCAAAAAACTCAATCAGACTCATAGGGCATGATCTGCCTCGGACAAAGCCGTGCTGGATACTTCTGATCATACTATTCCTTTCCAGATGTTCATAAATCCTGCCTCTCAGGATCTTCTCCATCAACTTACCTACCACTGAGGTTAGACTCATCGGTCTATAATTTCCTGGGCTATCTCTTCTCCCTTTCTTGAATAACGGAACCACATCCGCAATCCTGCAATCCTCCGGAACCTCTCCCATCTCATTGACGACGCAAAGATCATCGCCAGAGGATCAGCAATCTCTTCCCTTGCCTCCCTCTTAATACTCGTTGAAGCAAGTTACCTGATTATAATAACAGGCAACATGAACAATATAATGACAGCCTTTACCCCGCCCATCCGCATCCTGAGGACAAATAAAATATCGATATAATTTACATCTCAGCAGAATGTCATGCTGAATTTGAAGGGAGCTTCTCACAGCAAACATCTTCAAAGCACCCATGCTGCATCTTAATTATTGGCATGCAGGAGGGAATGTTGCACCCCTCAGCTTACAAAGTCTGCTAACGAATAAGATGGTGTAGAATAAACGGGAGAGAGCTGAACTCGATGGATCTAAAGATGGCAAACCTTTCGAGATCACTCCAAATCCTCCTGGCACAACAAAAATATAACTTTGAACAGTTTCTCATTTGCAGAAAGGGCCAGTATTTTCCGGCATTTAGAAGAATGAGAGGTGAAACATGTAAAATTCTGAGATGAGTTGACATGGTTTTGATTTGATTTGATTTATTATTGTCACATTTATTGGGATACAGTGAAAAGTATTGTTTCTTGTGTGCTATACAGACAAAGCATACCATTCATAGAGTACATAGGGGAGAGGAAAAGGAGAGGGTGCAGAATCTAGTGTTGCAGTTACAGCTAGTGTGTAGAGAAAGATCAGCTTAATATCTGATTTGATTTATTATTGTCACATGTATTGGGATACAGTGAAAAGTATTGTTTCTTGTGCACTATACAGACAAAGCATACCGTTCATAGAGAAGGAAAAGAATATAGTGTTACAGTGATAGCTAGGGTGTGGAGAAAATCAGCTTAGTATATGATTTGATTTATTACTTCACATGTATTGGGATACAGTGAAAGTATTGTTTCTTGCGCGCTATACAGACAAAGCATATCGTTCATAGAGTACATAGGGGAGAAGGAAAGGAGAGGGGGCAGAATGTAGTGTTACTGTCATAGCTAGGGTGTAGTGAAAGGTCAACTTAATATAAGGTAGGTCCATTCAAAAGTCTGATGACAGCAGGGAAGAAGCTGTTCTTGAGTCGGTTGGAGACTTTTGTATCTTTTTCCTGACGGGTGCGTGGCGTCCTTAATTATGCTGGCTACTTTGCCGAGACAGCGGGAAGTGTAAACAGTGTCAATGGATGGGAGGCTGGATTGCGTGATGGATTGGGCTACATTCACGACCTTTTGTAGTTCCTTGCGGTCTTGGGCAGAGCAGGAGCCATACCAAGCTGTGATACAACCAGAAAGAATGCTTTCTATGCTGTATCTGTAAAAGTTGGTGAAAGTCGTCACTGACATGTCAAATTTTCTTAGTCTTCTGAGAAAGTAGAGACGTTGGTGGCCTTTCTTAGCTATAGTGTCGGCATGAGGGGACCAGGACAGGTTGTTGGTGATCTGGACACCTAAAAACTTGAAGCTCTCGACCCTTTCTACTTCATCCCCATTGATGTCGACAGGAGCATGTTCTCCTTTACGCTTCCTGAAGTCGATGACAATCTCCTTTGTTTTGTTGACATTGAGAGAGAGATTATTGTTGCTGCACTAGTTCACCAGATTCTCTACTTCATTCTGTACACTGTCTCATCATTGTTTGAGATCTGACCCACTACGGTGGTGTCATCAGCAAACTTGAAAATCAAGTTGGAGGGGAATTTTGCCACACAGTCATAGGTGTATAAGGAGTATAATAAGGGGCTGAGGACACAGCCTTGTGGGGCACCGGTGTTGAGGATGATCATGGAGGAGGTGTTGTTGCCTATCCTTACTGATTGTGGTCTGTGAGTTAGGAAGTTCAGGATCCAGACGCAGAGGGAGGAGCCGAGGCCCAGGCCACGGAGTTTGGAGATAAATTTTGTCGGAATAATGGTGTTGAAGGCTGAGTTGTAGTCAATAACTTGGAGTCTGACATAGCTGTCTTTGTTATCTAGGTGTTCCAGGGTTGAGTGCAGGGCCAGGGAGATTGTGTCTGCTTGGACCTGTTGCGGTGGTAGGTAAACTGTAGTGGATCCAGGCAGTGTGGGAGGCTGGAATTGATTCGTGCCATGACTAGCCTTTTGAAATACTTCATGATGATGGATGTCAGAACCACCGGACAATAGTCATTAAGGCACGCTGCTTGGCTTTTCTTTGGTACCGGAATGATGGTCATCTTCTTGAAGCAGATAGGGACCTCAGATTGTTGTAAAGAAATTTGCGTCACAAGTAGGCTTACATTAACATTGCGATGAAGTTACTGTGAAAATCCCCTAGTTGCCAACTCTGGTGCCTGTTCGGGTACACTGAGGGAGAATTTAGCATGGCCAATGAACCTAACCAGCACGTCTTTTAGACTGTGGGAGAAAACCAGAGAACCCAGAGGAAACCCATGCAGACACGGGGAGAACGTGCAGACTCCACACAGACAGTGACCCAAGCTGGGACTCGAACCCGGGTGCCTGGCGCTGTGAGGCAGCAGTGTGAACCACTGTGCCACCGTTCTACCTACAGGACAGTGCTCTCGTTGCCTGCATTTCCTTGGTCAAGTTCAAACCTTGCAGTCTTATTTTTGAATTCACACCCAGATACGATTACATCAGTTGGTAGGTCGCAGTCAGTGCAATCAGTCAAACTAGGTGAACAGCGGCTTGTCCAAGATTCACCCACGTTGCCAACCTCGGAGAAGCTAGCAGCCTGGAAACTCAGAGAGCAGCGGTAACAAACACAAACTCCAGGACTAACACTACAGTGTTGTTAACTCTGTATGGGTGAGGGGGACACATTTGAAAACTGTGCATCAATCTGATTTTGTTAATGTGCCAGGCTCAAAGATATAATTAGTTTGTGTTCTGAACTCAGTAAGTTTGCTGTAAGCTGACCTTGCCAATAACTGGTGCTTTTTTTTGTAACATGAAGCACCATCACTTGATGATTCTTGGGAGAGGCTATGTTTAGAGCAAAGAGTTTGCATCACCCACATGTTAGGTTAGATCTAAACCGCAGGCTTGGAACATGTTCCTGGCAACATATCGAGAGGTCTGTTCCACTAATTATCCGTACAGCACCAAACAGACAATTCAATTATCTTTTGATTGCATGCAAGTGTGCATGCAAAAATGGAACAATTTCCAACTGGTTGTGAGTTGCCACAGTGAACTTTGTAAGATTGAATAAAAAGTTAGCAATATGGTTTTCTTCCAGTGTAACTATTCCTTGAATTGACAAATGACTGCTATTGAGAACAGGTGCAGTAAGACATCAATACAGTGTGGGTCTGAGAGTCCCATTAACAGTAACTCGAGAGGACAAAACATGTTACAATCCCAAACATTAGCTTTTATCTGAGTTCTAAAAGAAATCTTAACGCAGTTTCAGAACAGGATTCCACCTCAAAGCACCTTTAGCTCAATTATCTTTCGGAAGACAAAAGTAAATCTCTGTGTTGTAGTCCTGAGTGTAATTAGTCAACTATGCACGCTCTCTCAGAAATGTGACACCCACAGCATGGTCAACTTGGGGGATGAATCAAAGCATTAAAATATCTCCTAATGTTTTTTGATTCTCTGCTTAGCGAAATTCACCAGGACTTAACTGGCCTGAAATGGAATCTTCATGTGTGTTTTTTGCACAGCACGAAACCATTCCACCGTCGCATGAAATAAAAGGGGTGTGACCACAATGTCTCAACGTTATCCAGAACCTATCACCTTCTCAGGTTCTCCTTGGTAATTATTACCAAGGAGCACAAGCAGTGATAAACAGTCCTTCACACTATTACATGCTTAAGGCCTGCGACAGAGTCTGGGTCACATAGGGTTTCCCTAAGGTATCTGACACCTTTACAGACAATGTTGATCTAGGACATGTTACTCATGGTGTTAAAAATACGAGCGGTTTGAGCCTTAGCCATTTTAATATTGATAAACAAAACCATTCAAGATGGCACTGGAGCGTGGCAACTCCTTGCGAGCTGTCCCCAGCATACTCTCCAATTCAATTTCATTCTATGCTCTTAAAACTGTCGTCTCTTTCCTGATCTTTCTTCACACCCTAGCTGTAACTGCAACACTATATTCTGCATGTTCTCCTTTCCTTGACAGTATGTACTCCATGAATGGTATGCTGTGTCTGAATAGCGCGCAAGAAACAATACTTTTCATTGTATCCCAATACACGTGACAGTAATAAATCAAATCAAATCCCTGTTCAATACAGCTAGCTCAGCTGTCATGCCCAAACAATTGCCCTTATTTAAGTTTAAAATATTAGTCTTAGACCCACTCTTCTCCCTTTCAAACTGAGTGCAAAATTCTATCATATTATGGTCACTGCTATTTCACTCTGAGCTCATTAATTAGTCCTGTCGCACTAGCGGTATCAAGTCCAATGTAACTTGCTCTCTGGTTGGTTCCAGAATGTGTTGCTCTAAGAATCTACATCAAAAGTATTCTAAGAACTCCCCATCCGGGCTAATACTACCAATCTGACTTTTCCAGTTTAAATGTATATTAAAATCATCCACAATTATTGCCATCCTTTAATAACAAGCACCCAATATTTCTTCTTGTATTCTTTATCCTCTATTGTGTTTACTGTTAAGGGGCCTGGAGGTCACTCCCACAAATGATTTCTTTCCCCTATTATTCTTCATCTCTGCCCAAACCGATGCCAATTCCTGATCTCTTGAACCACGCTCATCTCGAGGTACTGCATCAATACCATCCTTGATTAATAGTGCTCCCCTCCACCTTTACCTAGCTCCTTATTCATCATACACTCTTCAATATTAAGGACCCAATCCTTGTCTCCTTGCAACCAGGTCACTGTAATGGCTACCAGATCATATTTATTTATTTCAATGCACTGTATCAATTAATTTACTCTGTTCTGAATGCTACAGTCATTTAGATACAGAGTCTTTAGTTAATTATTTTTCTATCGTTGTAACATCTAATCTTGATTCTTTGTGTGATCTAAAGATTTTTTTCCTCTCTGTTCCTTCCTGCCATTCTCTTACTCACATTTCCCATATCCTCTACAGACAGGGAAGTGGGGCCGAATGGTGTTCCCAGGGAGGACCCCAGTCAGGGAGGAGTGCCGACCTGGGCAGGTAGTCAACAGCAGAGGCAAGGCATTGGCTTCCTGCCCCAACCTCTCCATCCTCTCCACACCCCCATAGGCTTTGCTGGTAGCCTTCATTGGTTGCCTGTTATCGACTGCCTCCAATTTAAGGTTATGGTCGTTTGGTAGTGCAGAACTTGAGCATTGCTGTAAAAAAGAGACAGGCTGTTGAAGTTTGTCATTTTGCACCCATCAGGACAGATGCAAGAATGCCAAATTTCAAAGGGAGCAAAAATTTATGCTGCATGAGCACAGAGGTGCTGACTCTTTGGCTAGTAAAGTCTGATTGGTTGAGGCATTGCCATGGAAAATACAGAATACCAGGGGTTGGTCAATATATGCATTGGGATTCCGACAGCTCCACGCACTATACGATTGGCCTTATTGGCAATCTTGTAAATAGGACCCGAGCCATTAGCTCACCATGCCAGCTTGAGGCTGAAATAGGGCACGTCAAATCAATCCCGCAAAATAATAGCTAACCCCAGATCAGATATCTGTTCACTGTTTATCATGCATACTCACAAATGGACTTAAGGCCATCACTTGCAGACCTCAAGATGTCCACTCTACCTCAAATTACCCAAGAAGTAGAAAGTATCTCAAAAATTGGGTAACTTTCAACGACCACAAATAAGTAATGAGGCGTATGAATTTCAGGACCAGTGTGATGCCAGCTACACACCGATACATCCCAAGGACTGGTGGATCACAACAAACAGCAAGTATCTTCGGCTGTTCACAATAGGCAGAGTACCAGCTGTACTGAACCAGCCTATGCGTGCAAAACTCAGAACATAATATCGAACAATTATATCAACAATTGGACAGCACTTTCTGAGTAATCCTGAGTGTGCTAAGAATTACACTAATAATAAATTTTAAATGATCAGTTGGGCTCCCAATGTGATGTTTTTATGCTTGCTAGAAGGTACATATATTCATACTCAGAGATCCGCATGCAGCAGGCGAATGGAACATGGCCAGGCCATGCATCTTTTTTTGAATTAAACAAAAGAGTGGAGGACAGTAGTTCCCTGCTGCGTTCTCCATGGCAATGCCTCGACCAATCAGAGTTGACCTGCCAACCAATCAACATCTTTTTCCTCATGCAGCATATATCATTGCTCGCTTTGAAGTCTGGCACTCTTGCTTCTGCTCTGATGAGTGCAAGACAAAAAAAATTGACATCATGTCTCATTTATCTTTATGTTTTCAGCCCATCACACCTCTCCATCTGTGCTACTCCCCCCAGCCCCAATGTGCCGCTGAGCTTTCTGTTCCTCTGATTCTGCCTTGTGTACATCAAACCTGCCACACCCAACCATTCCGCACCACACCCTCCCCATCCCACCCCCCCATTCCCACCCCATCCCACCCCCTCCCACCACCCACCCCTCCCCCCCACCCCCTCCCCCATCCCACCCCTCCCCATCCCACCCCCTCCCCCATCCCACCCCCTCCCCATCCCACCCCCGCCCCATCCCACCCCCTCCCCATCCCATCCCCTCCCCCATCCTGCCCCCTCCCCTTCCCGCCCCCTCCCCATCCCACCCCCTCCCCATCCCACCCCTCCCCATCCCACCGCCTCCCCATCCCACCTCCCCCACCCCATCCCACCCCCGCCCCATCCCACCACCTCCCCATCCCATCCCCTCCCCCATCCTGCCCCCTCCCCATCCCGCCCCCTCCCTATCCCATCCCCTCCCCCATCCCATCCCCTCCCCCAACCTGCCCCCTCCCCATCCCGCCCCCTCCCCATCCCACCCCCTCCCCCATCCCACCCCCTCCCCTATCCCACCCCCTCCCCATCCCACCCCCTCCCCCAAAAGAAAAGAGCTGACGTTTCGAGTCCAGATGACCCTTTGTCAAAGCTCTTTTCTCTCCTTTCAGATGCTGCCAGACTTGCTGAGATTTTCCAGCATTTCCTCTTTTGGTACGTTTTAGTATCTAATTGCACTTTTGGGAAAAACCTCGGGATTATTTTGTTTCCATTTAAAGGTCTTTATAAAAATGATTTGTTCTTGTTGTGTGATTGTTCTGGATCTCCCTGGTTAGAGCCAGCTCAGTGAAGGATCAGTCCCGTCAGCGAATCAAATGAAGTCGATGCCACAACAAAATTCACTTCCTTAAAAAATGTTTTTCCGCCAAGTGTAACAAAATTGTCTTTATATTTTGTGACAAATATTGAACTTAGTTAAGAATGTTTTAGCATCCAGCACTAGACTGAAATATTTCGCTGAAATAGTTTCCTCATTACTGAAAATCAATGTCTACTCATAACTTTTTAAAAGTTTAAGGAACAATTTTAGACCAAATCTGGGATCTGGGTGCCTTTGTTCATGAGTCACAGAAAACTAACATGCAGGGACAGCAGATAATAAAGAAAGCGAATGGAATGTTGGCATTTATTGGTAAAGGAATAGAATATAAAGGTAAGGAAGTATTGCTGCAACTATACAAGGCATTGGTGAGGCCGCACCTGGAGTATTGTGCACAGTTTTGGTCCCCTTATTTGAGGAAAGATGTAGTGACATTGGAAGCAGTTCAGAGGAGGTTCACTAGATTGATTCCAGAGATGGGGGGTTTGTCGTATGAAGAGAGATTGAACAGTTTAGGCCGATACTCTCTGGAATTTAGAAGAATGAAGGGAGATCAAATTGAGGTATACAAGATGATAAAAGATGTGGATAAAGTAGACGTGGAGCGGATGCTTCCTCTTGTGGGGCATTCTGGGACGAGAGGTCTTAGGATAAGGGGCAGCAAATTTAAAACAGAGTTGAGGAGAAACTACTTCTCCCAAAGGGTTGTGAATCTGTGGAATTCACTACCCCAAAGTGTGGTGGATGCTGGGACAGTGAATAAATCTAAGGAGGAGTTAGACAGATTTTTAATTGAAGGGTTATGGGGAAAGGCAGGAAAATGGGGATGAGAAGCATATCAGTCATGATCGAATGGCGGAGCAGACTCAATGGGCCGAATGGCCTAATTCTGTTCCAATATCTTATGAACTTATTAATGATCACACTATGTGTATGCACTCATGTTGCTTATTCCTTGTGTTTCTCCCCTATTTGTAATTTTATGGTTATTTCAAGAAATTATGAGCAGGTATGATTTGACAACATTAAGAAGTGTCTCCATGTAGCTCTGTTTCTGTCTGCTTTGAATTCCTATGCATATAGGAAAAGCAGACACACTCTAGAGACATTCACTGATATACCAGGGATTGCTGCAATATTAGAGATGGCACATCAATGATGGGTGGTAAAGGTAAGTCTTCTATGTCTGGTGACAGTGAAAGATAGTCGTCATGATGTGGAGATGCCAGTGTTGGACTGGGGTAAACACAGTAAGAGTTTTAACAACACCAAATAAACCTGTTGGACTTTTGTGGTGAACCATCGTTGGTTCCCACCAGGTAGTACTGAGCCAGGGTCTGGCCAGTACTATGAGTCTGTATATATGTTGCTGTTGGGGTTAGGGTTGGGTTGTTCTACTTGTTACTGTTGGGGTTAGGGTTGGGCTGTTCTACCTGTATTATAGTTATTATGGTACATCCCAGTCGGGCTCCGCCTCCTGGGAGAGGTATAAAGGTCACTGCTCTGCCTGGGACCCCTCAGTCTGGGATCGTGTACTATATATGGTAGCTTCATTGTAATAGTAAATAAAATTGATGCGCGATATAACTCACGAGGCTAGAGATGCTCGAGGAAATAAAGGCTTTTATTGACTACTACAATAGAGCTACCATATATAATACACGATCGCAGACTGAGGGGTCCCAGGCAGAGCAGTGACCTTTATACCTCTCCCAGGAGGCGGAGCCCGACTGGGATGCACCATAATAACTATAATACAGGTAGAACAGCCCAACCCTAACCCCAACAGTAACAAGTAGAACAACCCAACCCTAACCTCAACAGCAACATATATACAGACTCATAGTACTGGCCAGACCCTGGCTCAGTACTACCTGGTGGGAACCAATGATGGTTCACCACAACTTTAACCTGATGTTGTTAAAACTCTTATAGTGAAAAATCCCATGACATTATTGGAAGACAGCAGGGGAGTTCTCCCTGGTGTCCAAAATTTAAGCAACCTAAAATCCAATTATTTGGCCACTCTCAGATTGCTGTTTGTGTGACCACACTACACATAAATTGGCTGTTGTGTCTCAACATGACAGTAAACACTAAACCTGGCAGGTTTTTTATGGGCAGTACGGTGGCACAGTGCCTCACTGCTGCCTCACAGTGCTAGGGATCCAGGTTTGATTCCCAGCTTGGGTCACTGTGCGGAGTCTGCAGCCCCCACCCCACCCTGCGCCCCCTCCCTCCCCACCTCCCCCTGTCCCAGCCCCGTGTCTGTGTGGGTTTCCTCCAGGTGCTCTGGTTTCCTCCCACAGTCCGGGAGATGTGTTAGGTGCATTGGCCATGCTAAATTCTCCCTCGGTTTACCTGAACAGGCGTTGCAGTCAGGCAGCTAGGGGATTTTCAGAGTAACTTCATTGCAGTGTTAATGTAAGCCTTACTTGTGACACTAATGAATAAACGTTTTAGACCATTAGACATAGGAACAGAATTAGGCCACTTGGCCCATCGAGTCTGCTCCGCCATTCAATCATGGCTGATATTTTTCTCATCCCCATTCTCCTGCCTTTTCCCCAAAACCTTTGGTCCCCTTACTGGTCAAGAACCTATCTATCTCTGTCTTAAAGACACTCAATGACCTGGCCTCCACAGCCTTCTGCGGCAAAGGGTTCCACAGATTCACCACTCTCTGGCTGAAGAGATTTCTCCTCATCTCCGTTTTAAAGGATTGTCCCTTTAGCCTGAGGTTGTGCCCTCTGGTTCTAGTTTTTCCTACTAGTGGAAACATCCTCTCCACGTCCACTTTATCCAGGCCTCGCAGTATCCTGTAAGTTTCAATAAGACCCCTCCTCATTCTTCTGAACTCCAACGAGTACAGACCCAGAGTCCTCAACCATTCCTCAACTCAACTTTTTAAAGCTGGGTTTGCGTGAACAGGTGGCAAAGTCTATTCCTGATAAAAGCAAATGACTGCGGATGCTGGAATCTGAAACAAAAACAGAAAATGCTGGAAATCTCAGCTGGTCTGACAGCATCTGTGGAGAGAGAATAGAGCCAATGTTGAAACTCTCCACAGATGCTGTCAAGCCTGCTGAGATAGTCTAGTCCTGTATTCCCTCGAATAAATTTCAGGGGAAAAAGTGTCAATGGAACATTTTTGTATGTGACACACTGACACCAGCAAATTCCAAGTAATTCCACATTTGATCCAAATGGTGACAGTTTGGGAATTGTGTTAAGCAGTTTGATTGCTCAATGCATCACATAAGCTCACAGTTTTATTACTAATCTGCCCCATGTAAAGTATGCTACATATATTAATAAACTATCGTTAAATCACAGACCAAAACCCAATGTGTTGGAAATATCCTTTTGAAATATCCCAATATATATTGATGGTAGAACATTGGAACTGTTGTCTGCAAATAACAATTGGTGCTAGATCAATTGACAATCCAAAATCTAAGCTTAATAGATCTCTGTTGATTAAAGGACTCAAGGGAGATGGGACAAAGGAGCTTAGGCATGGTCTCAGTGAATAATGGAACAGGAATGACTGGCCTACTCCTGTTCCTATGTAGAAATCATAGAAACCCTACAGTGTGGAAGGAGGCCATTCAGCCCATCGAGTCTGCACCGACCACAATCCCACCCAGGCCCTACCCCCACATATTTACCTGCTAATCCCTCGAACCTACGTATCTCATGACTCTAAGGGGCAATTTTTAACCTGGCCAATCAATCTAACCTGCACATCTTTGGACTGTGGGAGGAAACCGGAGCACCCGGAGGAAACCCACGCAGACACGAGGAGAATGTGCAAACTCCACACAGACAGTGACCCAAGCCGGGAATCGAACCCAGGTCCCTGGAGCTGTGAAGCAGCAGTGCTAACCACTATGCTACCGTGCCGCCCTCTGTGCTGGCCTATTCAGCGGTCACGGGCTGAATGCCCGTGATCGCTGAATCTTCGGGTAAGCGTTCTCCAAGGCGGCCTTCACGACACACGACAGCGCAGAGTCGCTGAGCAGAAACTGATAGCCAAGTTCCGCACACATGAGGACGGCCTAAACCGGGATGTTGGGTTTATGTCACACTATCAGTAACCCCCACAGCTTGCCCCCTGGACTTGCTGGCTGTCCTGTCTGAAGACAAGACACATCTCTTTAACCTGTGCTTAATGCTCCCTCCACTCACATTGTCTGTATCTTTAAGACCTGGTTGGCTGTAGAGATTTGCATTCTAATCAGTATTCTGTAACTTGATTTTGTGTCTCTGTGCCCTGTTTGAAAGCAGATTTCCACTCCATCTGATGAAGGAGCAGCACTCCGAAAGCTAATGGTATTTAGACCATAAGACCATAAGACATAGGAGCGGAAGTAAGGCCATTCGGCCCATCGAGTCCACTCCACCATTCAATCATGGTTGATTTCAACTCCATTTACCCGCTCTCTCCCCATAGCCCTTAATTCCTCGAGAAATCAAGAATTTATCAATTTCTGTCTTGAAGACGCTCAACGTCTCGGCCTCCACAGCCCTCTGTGGCAATGAATTCCACAGACCCACCACTCTCTGGCTGAAGAAATTTCTCCTCATCTCTGTTCTAAAGTGACTCCCTTTTATTCTAAGGCTGTGCCCCCGCGTCCTAGTCTCCCCTGTTAATGGAAACAACTTCCCTACGTCCATCCTATCTAAGCCGTTCATTATCTTGTAAGTTTCTATCAGATCTCCCCTCAACCTCCTAAACTCCAATGAATATAATCCCACGATCCTCAGACGTTCATCGTATGTCAGGCCTACCATTCCTGGGATCATCCGTGTGAATCTCCGCTGGACCCGCTCCAGTGCCAGTATGTCCTTCCTGAGGTGTGGGGCCCATTTGCTACCATTTGCCCATTTGCTACCAAATAAACCTGTTGGACTTTAACCTGGTGTTGTTAAAACTCTTACATATGTAATAGGCCAGAGGGCCTGAATGGCCTACTCTTGTTCCTATATATCAGGTGTGAGGGGCTGAATGGCCTTCTCCTGTTCCTATGTAACAGTCTCAAGGGGCTTAATGGCTTACTCCTGTTCCTATGTAACAGACTTGAGGGGCTGAATGGCCCAATCCTTTTCCTATGTAACAGATTCGAGGGGCTGAATGGCCCAATCCTGTTCCTATGTAACAGATTCGAGGGGCTGAATGGCCTATTCCTGTTTTTATGTAACAGGCTTGAGAGGTTGAATGGCCTTCTCCTGTTCCTATGTAACAGGCTGGAGGGGCTGAATGGCCTTCTCCTGTTCCGATGCTTCCCAAAATGATTCGAGAATCGATCTTGCTCCAGTTTCTAATTTCAGCTCTGATTCAAAAAATCTGCCGGACAACAGCCAAAGATTCCCAAAGGTACGTAAACGTCACCTCACAAAATGTCAAGGGAAGTTCAAGTGTTCATTACATCTGGAGTTCACTATTATTAGAAGGCTGATGAATAAGATTTCTGTCATAAAAAAAAGCCACATAACTCACTGATGAACATGCACTGATTGTGTACAAGACCACACGGTGCTCGAGGGGAACAGGAACGCTGTGGGCGTGGCTTGAAACCTAACAATGACGCACAGCGATGGGATTTGCCTGGACCTATCCCATGATACTATTGAGTAGCACGTCATCTCAGTGGCAAGATATACCACTGGGAAAGCACATCGTTTTAAAGTACAAACAATGCTGTTTTTGCCACAAAAGAACATGGCAGAACCATGTAAAACGATTGATGATAAAATGGCCACGACATAACTAAGTTTGGGTCTCGTGGAACATAAAATCAAGGCATTGTCTCACATTTATTACATTAGAAGCAGAGAGTGGAATTTCACCGTCGCTCACACCGGCAGGATTCTCAGTCCCATTTAAACCAATGGACTTTGCAGCGACTGGCTGCATTTTCCAGCCGCGATAGGACCGCACAATTCCCTCCACAGATCCCTGCCAAGTGATCTCTATTGTCCGAGAGTCATAGAGTCATAGAGGTTTACAGCATGGAAACAGGCCCTTTGGCCCAATTTGTCCATGCCGCCTCTTTTTTTAACCCCTAAGCTGGTCCCAATTGCCCGCAATTGGCCCATTTCCCTCTATACCTATCTTACTCACGTAACTATCGATACACAGCTATGAAGGTTTCACGATGTCGGGAGAACTAGTTTAACCACCAAGCTCAAAGATGTTCCTTTCCAGCTTGAATTTATTGTTGTATAATTTAAGTGCAACCCTGGATAACGTCCCACAAAGTGTTGCATAATTTCAGAGACAAAAGATGGATCATCCCAATGGTGGCACAGTGGTCAGTGCTCCTGCCTCGCAACACCAGGGACCCGGTTCGATTCCTGTCTGTGCGGAGTCTGCACGTTCTCCCCATAATTTATATGTTTAAGTATAAGTTTATTTATTTATTGTCACAAGTCGGCTTACATTCACACTGCAATGAAGTTACTGTGAAAATCCCCTAGTCGCCACACTCCGGCGCCTGTTCGGGTACACTGAGGGTGAATTTAGCACAGCCAATGCACCTAACCAGCACATCTTTCAGACTGTGGGAGGAAACCGAAGCACCCGGAGGAAACCCACGCAGACACGGGGAGAACTCCGCACAGACAGTGACCCATGCCGGGAACTGAACCCGGGGTCCCTGGTGCTGCGAGGCAGCTGTGCTGACCACTGTGCCATCGTGCCCGGGTTCCTGGTGCTGTGAGGCAGCAGTGCTAACCACTGTGCCACCCCAATGTAAAAGAGATCCGAGAGATTGAGCCCTTTCTTATTCATATGGTGGACAATTTAAGCTCAGTGAAAATGATGGCGCTGTTTGAGGTTTGGGATATCTACTGGTGCCATCAAGTTATTTCAGCATTCTCCATACCAGTTACTTTTCCTGCTGGATTTTTAATGATCCATTTCTTAGCTAACAAATGTTCTCCGTAACTGAGCAGGAGACGGCCTGGACCCTGGCCCTTGTTGAAGTCCATCAGTATCACATTGCATTCAGAGGATGCAGCTGTCTCAGAAACTACAGCCAGAGGCACAGCCATTTCTGTGGCTTCTTAAGGCTACTGATATATTAGGATGCATCTCAAGGGCGTTTGGCTGTAAACTGAAACAAGTTATTTTAACCTTGCATAGATCATTTGCAAGGCCACATTTGGAATATTCAAACTAGTTTTACACAACCTACACTCAGCTTTTGATGTATTGGCGAGATCAGACACAAAAATCAATGTCAATTTTCACATGTACGCTGGCAGCACCTTGCTCGACCTCACCACCACCTCTTGCAGATCCTCCACCCTCTCCAATCTCTCACATTCTTTGGCCCACAAGCAGAAATTCTCTCTTACTGAAATCTGGGAAGATGGAAGTCACAGGGCGCGATCTTACCGGCCGGTCACGCCACACTCCCGCTGCAGCGAAGTCGGAGAATTTGGCGCCCGGCCCAATCTCTGTTCACTGCAGCGGGATGGGAAAATCCCGCCGGCGTGAACGGTGGTAACATTCTGGCCATTGGCTTTGGTCCCTGTCACAAAATCTATTTCCTCGCCGCCATCTTCATCTCTCTCTCCATGGCAACAGCCTGAGGCCGAATCAGACAGTTCGCAATCTTTGTTTGATAAATGACGCAGAGATGTGCTTCACTCTCTTGGACTCTGATGAAGAATCATCCAGACTTGAAACATTGGCTCTATTCTCACTCCACTGATGCTGTCAGACCTGCCGGGATTATCCAGCATTTTCTATTTTCGTTGTGATGTGCTTCACTCCATTGGTTTCTTCCAGTGCCAGACTTTGTCCCTGCCTCACCTGACCTTCTGCTAATGTCCTCATCTTGCCCTTATTGTCTCTGATGACACCTGTAGTTCAGTTGATGGCACGTTCATCTCTGCCACAAAGTTCGAGGTTAAGGTCCCACTCCAGGGCATGAGCACTAAAATCTAGACTGACACTCCAGTGCAGTACTGAGGGAGCACTACACTGTCAGAGGTGCCACCTTCAGGATGAGAGGATGAGGCATAACCTGCCCACTTGGGTGAATGTGAATGATCCCTTGGCCATTATTTCGAAGAAGAGCAGGGAAAGTTATTCCCAGCACCCTGACCAAAATTTATCCCTCAATCAACATCACAACCAACAAATATCTGGTCATCATCACATTACTGTTTGTGAGGATGTGATGTGGGCACATTCGCTGCTGTGTTACCTGCAGCACAACAGTTGCTACACATCAACAAGTACTTCATTGACTGTCATGAACTTTGACACATCAGGTGTATCTATAGAAATGCAAGTCTTTCTTTCTTTCTGGACTTTACCATTTCATTGCTCTCCTGACAGCGGGCACATTACAAAACATTCCAAACTCTACTGCCCCAATCCTAACTTGCTCCAAGTCCTCTTCATCCACCTGATTTGATTTATTGTCACATTTATTAGCATACAGTGGAAAGTATTATTTCTTGCGCGCTATACAAAGAAAATCGTACGTAGAGAAGGAAACGAGAGAGTGCAGAATGTAGTGTTACAGTCATAGTAAGTTGTAGAGAAAGATCAACTTAATGCGAAGAAGGCCCATTCAAAAATCTGATGGCAGCAGGGAAGAAATTGTTCTTGAGTTGGTTGGTACATGATCTCAGACTTTTGTATCTTTTTCCCGACAGAAGAAGGTGGAAGAGAGAATGTCCGGAGTGCGTGGGGTCCTTGATTATGCTGGCTGCTTTGCCAAGGCAGCAGGAAATGTAGACAGAGTCAATGGATGGGAGGCTGGTTTGAGTGATGGACTGGACTTCATTCACGACCCTTTGTAGTTTCTTGCGGTCTTGGGCAGAGCAGGAGCCATACCAAGCTGTGATACAAGCAGAAAAAATGCTTTCTATGGTGCATCCTACACTCATCTTTGGTCTGGCAACACCCCAATTCCACTCCCTATCTCTGCAGCCTCCTCTTGCCCACCAACCCTCCAATCTACACTCCTTAAATTCTGGGCTTAGTTATTCCACTATTGTTGGCTCAGTCTTCAGCTGCCGATGTCTTAAGTTCTAGAATTCGCTCCCTAAACTTCACTGCCTCTCTACTATATGCCCAAATAAGGGCAGTTCAGAGATGCTGTGGTATTGTCATTGAACTAGTAACCCAGAGACCCAGGGTAATGCTCTGGGGACCCAGGTTCAAATCCCACCAGGACAGATGGTGAAATTTGAGTTCAATAAAAATCTGAAAATAAAAGTCTAACGGTGACCATGAAACCATTGTCGAGTGTTGTAAAATCCCATCTGGTTCACTAATGTCCTTTAGGGAAGGAAATCTGCCGTCCTTACCTGGTCTGACCTACATCTGACTCCAGATCCAAAGCCATGTGGTTGACTCTTAAATGCCCTCAGGGATGGGCAATAAGACCATAAGATATAGGAGTAGAATTAAGCCATTTGGTCCATCACATCTGCTTTGCCATTCGATCATGGCTGATATTTTTCTCAACCCCATTCTCTCGCCTTTTCCCCGTAACCTTTGATCCCCTTATTGATCAAGAACCTATCTATTTCTGTCTTAAACACACTCAATGACCCGGCCTCCACAGCCTTCTGTGGCAATGAATTCCACAGGTTCACCACTCTCTGGCTGAAGAAATTCCTCCTCATCTCAGTTGTAAAGGGTTGCTTGTAGCCTTTATTCTAAGGCTCTTCCTGTGAATAAATGCTGGCCCAGCCAGCAATGCCCATGAATGAATATAAAATGGCTGCACAATCTGTTATGTTGGTCGAAAGGTCAATCTTCCCCAAAGCAGTGGCTGGTGACTCTCCAGGTCAGAATAGCAAATTTCCCCCTCGGTGTGCCTGTTTGGGATGGTTGGGGAGGGGGATATTTGGCATGTTTCCCCCAGACTGTCCGGGGCACACACACCCATGGCCAGGTGAGTCCGGCATTAATCACCTGGGCCTCCAGTGACCAGTAACCAATTGAACCCTGACCCTCCAGTGTTGCTTTTTTAAAAAGTTTCTAAAAGTTTATTTATTATTGTCGCAAGTACGCTCACATTAACACTGCAATGAAGTTACTGTGAAAATCCCATACCTGGGTGCCTGTTCGGGTACAGTGAGGGAGAATTTAGCACAGCCAATGCACCTAACCAGCACGTCTTTCAGACCATGGGAGGAAACTGGAGCACCCGGAGGAAACCCACACAGACACGGGGAGAACGTGCAAACTCCACACAGGCAGTGACCCAAGGCTGGGAATCGAACTTGGGTCCCTGGCGCTGTAGGGCAGCAATGCTAACCCACTGTGCCACCCCACTGTGCCACCGCATTGTTGTATTCTTCATCCGAGGAGGTGCCTTGGTGACCCTACTCCACCTTACACTTATTGATGAACCATCTGCAGCTGCTGTAATTATTCAAATTCAGTTCAGATTAGTCCAAATTCAGTCAATTACAGCAGAACGGGACACACCTGCACGATTTTAATTAATTGCTGATTGCTGCTTTTATGGACCACAGGAAGATCAAAGTTGCCAATTGGAGCCAATTAAAAGTAAGCCCAGGAGCATTAACCTCGGCAGCCAGTCGAAGATTGCCTCACTTCCCAGCATTCCCACTCCTCGTTGTGATGTTGGGAGAGTACCTTGTCCTCGTAGCCAATCGATCACTTTGATCAACTATACTGGTTCACGAGAGATTTCACACACAAGTTTATGCTAATGATCTTACTCAAAACTTTGAACATGATTTCACTTCAGCGACACTGGCTGCACCCAGCACATTCTGGGTGCATTTAGTCAATTGCATTTCTGGAAGAAGCTCCACACCAGGGAACGTATTCACATCTAATGTAATTAATCTGGTGTTTGATTAACAACATTAAAAAAAGCTCTGGATGGTACTGCCGTTAACAATTCCCCCTTTACTGGAAGAGATTATTCACCAAATGGTTCAGATATCGATGTGGCCGTCTTATCAATAAAAATCAGCGCAAAATTTAATTGTGTTAAAATCTTCCACACATTAGTCTAATTAGATCAGATCCATCTGTGGATTCCTCGGGTCTGCTGATGTTAGCATGAAGATTAAAGCACTTACTTCACATTTTCTGTGATTCTCTTTTCTTTCAAGGTTTTTTAAACCCTACGTTATTACTGCAGCTACAAGATGCATTAGGCAACATCTCCCATAAAAGAGTTTAATTTCTCCACAGCTGGATCGGATAATGCTGTTCATTGCACAAAGAAATATTCCACAAAATTTATCCCAATTATTTGGGAAGCCAAGTGATTGTTATTCAACATTCTCCTTTCTAAAGTATTCATTATGGATTGTGCTCACATTTAGTTCAGATGGTTTTATGTTTTTTTATAATTTGTCTTCCTATAGGAATTGACTCGTACTGAGAAATGGCTTTCATGTAAGCGCCAGAAGATTCTCTGGTATGTCAAGCAAGGACAACACCTATTCATTTGCCCTGCTCCTGTGTCCTGAGTCCTGTATTCAAAGTCTCATTCTGTGTGAGATGGCAAGTCACATGCATTTGCTCCAACCTCATATAGTTTTTTTTTTCAGAACCCAGGGGCGGCACAGTAGCACAGTGGTTGGCATTGCTGCCCCACAGCGCCAGGGACCCGGGTTCGATTCCTGTCTTGGGTCACTGTCTGCGTGGAGTCTGCACGTTCGCCCCGTGTCTGCGTGGGTTTCCTTCAGGTGCTCTGATTTCCTCCCATAGTCGAAAGATGTACTGGTTAGGTGCATTGGCCATGCTAAATTCTCCCTCAGTCTACCCAAACAGGCACCAGAGTGTGGCGACTAGGGGATTTTCACAGTAACTTCGTTGCAGTATGTATGTAAGCCTATTTGTGACACTAATGAATAAACTTTTTTAAAAAATGCGGACCAAAATTCTCCAACCTCGCCCGCGGCTGGGATTTTCCAGTCCCGCTGCAGTGAGCGAAGTTTTGGCTGAGCGCCAAATTCTCCATTCTTGCTGACAGCGGTGGTGGGACCACAAGACCAGAGAATTCTGGTCGTCATCTCTGAACTGGGGACAGAAGATGTGGATTTGGTGATCCCTTTACCAGAAATATCTGTTCTGTCCAAGATCATTACACCTCCTGGGGCTAGCCAGTTCAATTCCGTCTCCTATTCTCATTCTGACCTTTCCATCTTTAGCTGTCTTTGATACTTCAGGAGCAGAATCTCATCTTTCTCCTGGGAACTTTAAGATTGGCTAGATCAACTTGATCTCTCGCGGTCTCTCTCTCATTTACTTTCTACTTCAGAGGAACATAAGAACATAGGAGCAGGAGGCCATTTGGTCCCTTGGACCTGTTCTATCATTTAACTAGATCATGGCTGATCTTCTATCTCAATCTTCCGTCTTGCTCGCACTATCTCCATATCACTTAATGTCATTGGCATCTATTCATTCTATATTCTATATTTATCTTTTAACTACATTACTGAGCTGTATAATTACAAATTTCTTGCAAATATAAAGTTTATAGGATCATTATCTTTTGGGGACTCTCTCTTTAATTTATGGGAAGATGGAAAATGTAGCGAGTCCTGTGACCTATTCCGAATTATTAAAATTAATTTACTCAATGCGTGTCATTAGCTAGGCCAGCATTTATTGCCCATCTCGAATCGATCACAAGAAGGTGGTGGTGACCTGCTTTCTTGAGCCCATGTGGTGTAAATAAACTCACAGTGTTGTTAGGGAGGGAATTCCAGGCTTTTGACAGTATTTCTGAGTCAGGATGTTGAATGACTTGGAGGGGAACCTCCAGGTGATGGAGTTCCCTGGTATGTGCTTCCTTTGTCCTTCTCGATGGTAGTGGTTGTGGGTTTGGAAGGTGCTGCCTCAAGAGCTTTGGTAAGTTGCCGCAATGTATCTTGTAGATGGTACACATGGCTGCCGCTGTGCGTTGGTGGCGGAGGGAGTGAATTTTGTGCCAATCAACTGTGCTGTTTTATCCTAGATGGAGTCAAGTTTCTTGAGTATTGTTGGAGCGACACTCATCAAGGGGAGAGCGTTGCAACACACTCTTGGCCTGTGCCTTGTAGATTGTGGACAGGCTTTGGAGGGAGTTGGTGGGGGGAGTCAGGAAGTGAGTTACTCACCTTAGGATTCCTAGCCTCTGACCTGCTCTTGGCTAGTCAAGGGTGACAGAATCATAGAATCCCTGTAGTGCAGAAGGAGGCCATTCGGCCCATCAAGTCTGCACTGACAACAATCCCAACCAGGCTCTATCCCCGCTTAGTTACCCTGCTAATCCCTCTAACCTATCAAATCCCGGGACACTAAGGGTTAATTTAGCATGTCCAATCAACCTAACCTGCACATCTTTGGACTGTGGGAGGAAACCGGAGCACCCGGAGGAAACCCATGCAGACATGGGGAGAATGTGCAGACTCCACACAGACAGTGACCGAAGCCGGGAATCAAACCTGGGTCCCTGGAGCTGTGAGGCAGCAGTGCTAACCACTGTGCCACCGTGCCGATCGGTGGGTTAGATGAGTTGATTGTTAAAGTTAAAGGGGGATCAGGCTGTTTTACTGGGGAGAGGGTGTGAGATATTCACACCTGTGCAAAATGGCAACAGCATAAATGCTGATGATGGATAGGCTTTCCATCTCCTTGCTTCACAGGGCGATGTCAGAAATATCAGGTTCTATAATTGGTTATACATTAAACTGTCGACTTCATTTCAGGATAGGGCAGAGTTGGGAGCCTAAAGGATGGTTAATTAGCATTTCTACATGGATACAATGCTGCCATTGATGTGGGCTTTAGGAGAGAACAGTCCAGGTCAGCCATTGTAGTATCAGTTTGAAGGTTTTCCGAAGGTATTCCTGAACCTCACAAACACAATTTGTTTGCAAGAATCAGAGATAGAGACAGCAGTGAGATAGAGACAGCAGCTGGAATTTTACCGGCATGCCCGGCCCAGGATAGGTGTGGGCGAGGCGGTAAAATTCCAGCACCAAGTCTCTATTATTCACCATGCAAACTGCAGGTGCGAGTGCAGACTTGCATTGAAGAGACCAAGTTTGTGAGGATTTAAATGAGGCTGGAGGATTTGTCTAACTTTGGCTAAAGGGAGCAATCTCCAGGGTAACCCTTGCTGTAATTTCTTTTTCAGGAATTATAAGTTATCCAGCGGAAAAAGGGAGCAAGCCATTAGGAACTCAGAATAGCTGTGGACTGACTCCTGGAGAATCATGGCTGAATTCTCCAGTCTTGCACATGGCTGGGATTCTCCGGTCCCGCTAGGTGAATAAAGATTTGGCTGAGCGCCAAATTCTCCATTCTCGCTGGCAGCGTAAGTAGCGTGTGCGAATTCCAGCTGAAGCGTCGACTTAAGGAGCAAGATAAAGCATAAGCACGTAAGGGGAACTTTTGATTTTAAAAAGTTAAATGGGGAAACATTTCTGTCATTTAGAATATATATTCCCAACTGAAATCATGCTTATTCAATGTTGCTTTTCATTTGTTTGTTACATTAAATGTCTTGAAACTTGAGATTATGTTGTGTGATCCTTCTGGTCGGTCACTGAGATTTCAAACATCTTTTAAAAAGTTATCGGTCTCCACGGGAATCGTGGCAAAACTATTTTTGATAGCTTTTCACTACTTAACTGAGAGGCAGTCTATATTCTAACCAGCAAGCTTTCACTCCTTTGAAATGGTTTAAAAATTTGTATGCATATTTGTTACCCATATTAACAACCTTTTGCCTGTTTTTCCTCCACATTCACCGATTCTGTTCACATAAAGATGGATGCCTGAGTGAAATATGAGTAGAATCATGTGCAGAAGGAGGCCATTTGGCCCATCGAGCCTGCTTAGACAACGATCCCACCCAGGTCTCATCCCCGTAACCCCACATATTTACAATTCTAATCCTCCTGACACTAACCTAACAGCACATCTTTGGATAAAAGCAAATTACTGCAGATGCTGGAATCTGAAACCAAAAGAGAAAATGCTGGAAAATCTCAGCAGGGCTGGCAGCGTCTGTAAGGTGAGCTTTGACAAAGTGTCATCTGGACTTGACACATCAGCTCTTTTCTCTCCTTACAGATGTTGCCAGACCTGCTGAAATTTTCCAGCATTTTCTCTTTTGGCCGCACATCTTTGGACTGTGGGAGGAAACCCACGCAGACATGGGGAGAATGTGCCAACTCCACACAGACAGTCACCCGAGGCTGGGAATTGAACACAGGTCTCTGGCGCTGTGAGGTAGCAGTGCTGACCACTGTGCCACTGTGCCATCCCTTGTTCGAGAAACGGTTGGATGCAACAACTGGGGAATGTGGATGACGAGCCAAAGATTCCTTCCTCATCCACATCTCACCGGTAACAGCTCAGGGTTCTTACAATCAATTGTTACTGTTGTGTGCGTGGGCTGACAGAATCAAACACCCAAACATGCTGAGTATTTATGGCTCGCAATCCAGCAACTCATACTTGTAAATCAAGTCACTGGTTTGGAATAGCAGGAATTGCTGAGGAAATGTGAGTCTGATCTTTATATATATATATGAGTTGCTCTCTTGCAGCAATCCACATGGGAAGTCAAGACTGAAGATGGAAAAGAAGATTAAGAGAGTTGGCGCAGACCTGATGGGCCGAATGGCCTCCCTCTGCACTGTAGGGATTCCAAAGCCCATGAATCACCAGGGCAGGTAAGTCCAGGGTCTTGGTCCGGGAGGGTATGGGGAGATTAGGTAGTAGGGCAGGGCAGCTAGGGGCGGGTTAAGGGAGGGAGCAGGTAGGAAGAAAGAGGAGGCTTTTGATCTAAACTTTGGGGGTGGGGGATGCGGAAGGCACCCTGCCATCAGCAAAGGGCAGCCCCATACTGAGACACCCCCTTCCTTCCAACCCTTTAAACATTTGACTTCAAAAATCAGGATTCCCACTCCCAATTTGCTGCCCATGCCAAAGGTTTGATGGTGTGGACAGCAATGTGCTTAATGACAAGACTCAATGACCCTTAATTTTTTATTTAAATACAGCAGGTAGGCTGTCATTTTTGGCGTCTGCCCAAACAACCCCCCCCTCCCCCCACATTCTATGGGGCAGTGCTCATGGATGTAGACAGGAATTAATTATGGGTAAATTTGACAGAAAAATTGTGACAAAGAAAGTAAGGGGAAGTCAAACACCATTAACCTCATGTGTGACGAGAAGGAAATGCTTTAATGTGTTACACACAGATACGTCTCAAATGTTTCTCAAGTATTTCATGGTCTGATCTCATAATAATTAAGATTACAACCCAGACACATTTTTGTTTGAAAACTTGTATCATCTCCAGTTCATATTCTTCATCAGAATAACGTGTATAACTCACCTATTATCATCTTCAGATTTGCCAATAACTACATGGTGGGACAGGAATTTTCCCCTCCCGCCCGCCATGGGAATCATAGCAGGCTGGACGTGGATCATGGAAGGGTCGATTGAAGTCAGGCAGGATTTTCCAGTCTTGGGGCGAGCGCGGCCAGATAATTCAAATCCAATTTGAGTATGCTGCTCTGGCTGAAGATCCACCATTCACCAGCTCAATTAACCAATTATAATCTTCTAAATTGTGATAGAACCATAGAATCTCCACAGTGCATCAGGAGGCCATTCAGCCCATCAAGTCTGCACTCTCCGAAACAGCACCTTACCTCGGCCGACCACTCACCCTTCCCACCCTATCCCCGTTGCCCCGTGCATTTACCATGGCCAATACACCTAACCTGCACATCTTGGGACACTAAGGGGAAATTTAGCATGGCCGATCCAACTAACCCACAAAGGGTCATCTGGACTCGAAACGTCAGCTCGTTTCTCTCCTTACAGATGCTGCCAGAACTGCTGAGATTTTCCAGTGTTTTCTCTTTTGGTTTCAACTAACCCACACATCTTTGGACTGTGGGAGGAAACCAGAGCACCCAGAAGAAACCCACGCAGACATGGGGAGAACATGCAAACTCCACACAGACAGTCATCCAAGGCCAGAATTGAACCTGGGTTCCTGGCGCTTTAAGGCAGCAATTCTAACCACTGTGCCACCGTGCCACTCTTCTATGGACAGCACATCATTTTTTAAAAATTCACTTTTATGGGACATGATCGTCACTGGCTGGGCCAGCATTTATTGCCCATCCCTAACTTCCCTCCATTTCAGAGGGCACTTGAGAGTCAACCACATTGCTGTGGGTCTGGAGTCACATGTAGGCCAGACCAGGTAAGGATGGCAGATTTCCTTCCCTAAAGGACATTAGATGGGTTTTTTTTAACAACAATCAGCAATGGTTTCATGGTCACCATCGGGCTTTTAATTCCAGAGCTTCATTAAATTCAAATTTCACCATCTGTCATGGCGGGATTTGAACCCATGTCCCCAGATCTTGCTCGAGCTTCTCTGGATTACTAGTCCAGTTGCAACAACACTGCATGATTTCCTTACAATTCGAATGATACATTTCACCTCAATACTGGTAATATTTCTCACGAAATATTCAAACAGGACCATGTATTACATAAACAAACGTCACATCAATTGGGTCACTTTGGAGAGATTTTCATTTAAATTTAATTATTTATATAGAAAGTTAGCTATCCCTGCTAATCAGTGTAATTTAAAGCTTAAAGTTTATTTATTAGTGTCATAAGTAGGCTTGCATTAACACTGCCATGAAGTTACTGTGAAAATCCCACACTCCAGCGCCTGTTCAGGTACACTGAGGGAGAATTTAGCATGGCCAATGCACCTAACCAGCGCGTCTCTCGGACTGTGGGAGGAAACCCACGCAGACACGGGGAGAATGTGCAGACTCCGCACAGACAGTGACCCAAGCCGGGAATCGAACCTGGGTCCCTAGTGCTGTGAGGCAGCAGTGCTAACCGCTGTGCCATCATGTCGCCCGTAATGAGTCCATGCAAGTGAAATTGTGAAGCTATACAACAGGCGACAGTAGAAATGGCATAAAATCAGAGTATCTATGGAAGGGAATTGTTAATTAGCTGAGCAGAAGGTACAATGCAAGGAGGTAAATGAAATTTTCAGTCTCAATGGGATGTAAATGAGAACACAAGAGCTATTATTTTGCATAAAGAAGACGTTTCATTAACTTTAAGCTAACGTCAGCTTCTTTCCAGTTCCGATATTTTGATGGATTACATATGCACAAACTGTAACTTTTCTTTCCCAATAGTATTACTGCAAAAACATTTCTTCTGATTAATTCTGAGTAAAATAAACTGAGTACATTCCACTGCTCTGTAGAATCTGTCAGAAGCTGCTGTCTTCACGATTCATAATAGATAATTTTTATGGAATAATAATTAAAAATGATACGAGAATATTGAATTTAGTATAAGAATGGGCCGCGTCGGCAAAAGCAAATGAACGTTCATGTGAAGTAATGCCTAATGTTACATCAGCAAGGGTCGGTGCCTGAATAATGCTGTCCTTGCTAATCAAACACAACAACAACTTGCATTTATATACAGCATTGCTGATGTAAGGTCTTTGATCACTCCATAGGAACATTATAAAACAAGCTATCGCACTGTGCCACTTAAGGCAATATTACAACCAATGACCAAAACCTGATCAAGGAGCTAGATTTTAAGCAGTAAGGGTAGCATCTTAAAGTAGAAGTGGGAGTTGGAGAGGCAGAACGCTTTAGAGAGCAAATTCCAGAGATTAGGGCCCATGCAGCTCATGGTACAGCTATCAGAGATGCTCAAGAAGCCAGATTCCTTTAAAGTTTATTTATCAGTGTCGCAAGTAGGCTTACATTAACACTGCAATGAAGTTGCTGTGAAAATCCCCCAGTCGCCACACTCTGGTGCCTGTTCGGCTACACGGAGGGAAAATTTAGCATGGCCGATCCACCTAACCAGAGCACCCTTCGGACTGTGGGAGGAAACCGGAGCACCCAGAGAAAACCCGCACAGACACGGGGAGAACGTGCAGACTCCGCACAGGCAGTGACCCAAGCCAGGAATTGAACCCGGGTCTCTAGCGCTGTGAAGCAGCAGTGCTAACCACTGTGCCACAGTGAATTGGGGGAGCTGGAGGGTAGTGAGGCTGGAGGAGATTACAGAGATAGGGAGAGAGGAAGCATTTGAAACCAGGGATGAGAATTTTAAAAGAAACACTGCTTAACCACACACTTGTTAAATTGTTACGACATTTATTACTTGGAAATGTTAATGTTAGATTCCTTTTTTAATGAAAGAAGATTGCTACGGAAAAAAATATTCATAAAATAGATCTGCTGTTTCTGGATTTTAAGTTTAAAATTAAGTTTATTTATTAGTCACAAGTGGGCTTACATTAACACTGCAATGAAGTTACTGTGAAAACCCCCTAGTTGCCACACTCCGGCGCCTGTTCGGGTACACTGAGGGAGAATTTAGCATATAGATATAAAGAGTTTATATATATAAGGGTTTTATATAAAACTTGCTAATTTATGAGAAAAAAATGATGGTAACTGTAACAATGCACTCCAGTCTTCCAGCGTAGTCTTATAGTAACAAAGACTAAGCATTATTTTGCAATGAAGTTATAAATCAATATATTTAATAAGGCTTTCACACAGAGAAGTATACTAATCGAGTCCCAGTCCAAATGCTACTCTGAAATAGGTACTTCTTTAGAAATCCTATCTAGCATGCAGTTAGTGTGTGTCATCACTTTGCTGATGCAGGTGGTGTGTTGGTGCAATGGCCCCAGAAGGCAGATGAGAGCAGGGAGTGCGTTCATCTTGGCAACATCAGCTTTTCTACGTCTAATTTTATACCAGGGAGAACCAAGCTGGAACGCCACATGCTTCCAGAAGAAATCAGCTTCCAAATAAGAGTCACCAGAACATACTCTCACATAAATAACCTTTGACTTCTAACCTTCAAAATACAATGAGTTTTAAATTGGTTAACTTTTAAGGTTCGTTTTACCAATACATTTAAAATGTGGCAACAAATATTATGTTTCCTTCGCAATATTCATATACATTCTCTGACTACGTTTTTAAAAGGCAGCAACTTGCATTTACATAAACACCATTGATGTAATGAGGGCAACAAAATGGAGTGAGATTTGCGGCCTAATTAGTTTTCAGCAAAGTAGCATTGCTCTTTTCCTGCCAAGTGGCTGTCAGTGAGAACAACTGCTGATGTTACTCTCAATTACATTGACGCAGGGAATAACCATACAATGGATGTTCAATCTACACAGAAGCTGCAATATTAGCCAGCTGGCAAAATAAAGGCAGGTGCCGTTTTTTTGTTCTGGTGTTGAAGTGTCAACTATGGCTCAGTGGGTCAGACTCTCACCTCGGAGTCACAGAATTACAAGGTTCAGGTCACACTCCAGAGACTTGACCATTCTAGTGTAGCGCAGAATGAATCCTGCACTGGCTATTGGGTGAGGTATCAAACCTGGCTTTATTTGGTATCCCAGGTGGATGTGATAACCTGGCCACTCTCTACCCGGAACCAACATCACAAAAACGGAATGTCGCTTTATCATCTGATTGCTTTGCACATATTGGTTGTCACCATTCCCCCCATGGTAGCACTTCAACTGTACATCACACTCTGTGTGTTATATACATACAGAGTTCATTCTTTCTTTCTCTCTCTCCTTTTTATTTCTCTTTCTCTCTCTCCCTTTCCTTCATTCTTTTTCTTTCTCTCATTCTCTCTCTCTTTCTTTCTCTCACCCTCTCTTTCTCTCGCCCTCTCTTTCTCTCGCCCTCTCTTTCTCTCTGTATTTCTTTCTCTCTCCCTCTCTTTCTCTCAAGGTGTGCTACCCAAATGCTTGAAATCCCAGCACACATGAACACCAGAAGCTTAAAAACGATAAGAAATCATCGTAATTGAGAATATTACAAAGAGCTACACACTTTCACACCTTTGTGTGTGTTACACAGTAACAGCATTTCAGATTTAAGATTGCTGTCAACAACCACTTAAGCTTTGCTTATCATCACAGCTCCAAAATGTATTACTTCCGCACAGCCCAAGGACCGAGTTATTCTATATGTTCTATATTCGCTATGTCAATACGCTATTAATATTTCAATTCATAAGAAATACCAAGGTGAATTACTGACCTTGTTGAACTAATTGATGCTTTAACCTATTTGGGAAATGTGTAATTGTAAATAGTAAAGACCCTCATGACAATAAATAGTTGATGGTAACCTCATTGAGTAAAGCTGCACTGGCATTTCAGACCCATTTCTGTTTTGTGGTTTCGTCAAAAATACTTAAGATCCAATTGTCAAAGCTACTGAACCATTATAATATTGAATTAATTAAACAACTTGCCACACTTCAAACATATTAAACAGATTATGAATAGTTTTCCTTTGGGCATCAGCCTGTTATGAAATGATTATTACATCTTAAGCTGTAGAATCAATCAACTACCTGCTACAAAGTGATTGAATTTCAATTTGGGAAATAGTGCCCATTAGTTAATGAAAGGGGTATTTGAGATTTAAATTAATTAATATTTGATTCAGCAAATAATGCAATTAGTCCATTATAATTTCTTATTTTAATGCCTGTCTTAGACAGTAAATTAACTATATCTGAGCTACCTTTAAACTATCTGAAATTATTGTACAATGTCATGAGGCAATTATAATAATTTTTCCCATTCATAGAATCATAGAATCCTACAGGGCAGAAGGAGGCCATTCAGCCCATCGATTCTGCACCGACCACAATCCCACCCAGGCCCTATTCCCATAACCCCACATATTTACCCTGTTAATCCCCCCGACACGACGGTTCATTTAGCATGGCCAATCCACCTACCCCGCATGTCTTTGGATTGTGGGAGGAAACCGGAGCACCCAGAGGAAACCCACGCAGACATTGGGAGAATGTGCAAATTGCACACAGACAGTGATCTGAGGCCAGAATTGAACCTGGGTTCCTGGCACTGTGAGGCAGCAGTGCTAACCACTGTGCCACCGTGCCGCACTTTTAAAAAATTATTTCCTTTATTCATTCATGGGACACAGGCGTCTCTGGCTGGCCAGCATTTATTGCCCATCCCTATTGCCCTTGGAGGGCAGTTGAGAGTCAACCACATTGCTGTGGCTCTGGAGTCACATGTAGGCCAGACCAGGTAAGGACGACAGATTTCCTTCCTAAAGGACATTAGTGAACCTGATGGGTTTTTCCAACATTCGACAATGGTTTCCTGATCATCATTAGATTCTTAATTCCTGATATTTTTAATTGAATTTAAATTCCACCATCCGCCGTGATGGGATTCGAGCACGGCTCCCCAGAACATTAGTTCAGTGACCAGATTAATAGTCGAGCAATAAAACCATTAGGCCATCACCTCCCCCACAAATTCACCGGGTGCTCCCACATGTGCGGGTTAGGTGGATTTGCCATGATAAATTGCCCCTTAATGTCAGGGGGATTAGGAGGGTAATTATGTGGGGTTACGGGGATAGGACAGGCCCTGGGTGGGATTGGTGTCAGTGCAGGCTCGATGGGCCAATGGCCTGCTATTGCACTGTCGATTCCGTGATTTTATGTTTTACATACTTTAAATTGGAAAAGAAAAAAGAACCTCATCTTGGCTTTCCCTCTCTAGAAAAACATAAGATATGGCAAGCTCCTTTGCAATTTATGACTTTCTAACAAATTTGCATTGTCAGCAAGAGCAAATTTAAAAACCATAACTACTTGCAACTTTGTTAGAGGGAATGAGAAAAAAATAGCAGCCACAAAACCACCGGTAATAAGGATTGTCCAGAGTTTCACTTGTACTCATGGTGAATGTGCTAAGTAGAAACTCCCCATTCAAACAATTAATTCCGATCAACTGCAAACAAAACCAGAAAATGCTGCGAATACTCACTGAATTGGTTAGCTAACGACCTATTTCTCTCTCTACAGATGCTGCCTGACCTGTTGAGCATTTCCAACATTTTCTGGTTTCATTCCAATTTCTTTAACATTGGCAGTTCCTTGCATTCGTACACTGACCATCAATTCAGTCAGGGCCAACTATTTAAAGAACCTCAGGTGAAAATCAGTTTATTAAAAGCACAGCGATTCACATTGGAGTCCAAAACAAGAAGGCATCCTTTGGACCACAATCTGCAATTCATGTGTCAATGTCTTCAATTTTAGATACGATAGTTAAGGGGCATCTGGACAAATACATGAGTAGGATGGGAATAGAGGGATATGGTCCCCGGAAGGGTAGGGGGCTTTAGTTCAGTTGGGCAGCATGGTCGGTGCAGGCTTGGAAGGCTGAAGGGCCTGTTCCTGTGCTGTAATTTTCTTTATTCTTCATTTCATAGAATCTCTACAGTGCAGAAGGAGGCCATGTGGCCCATCGAGTCTGCACCGACCACAATCCCACCCAGGTCCTATCCCCATAACCCCATGCATTTACCCTAGCTAGCCCCCCCTGACACTAAGGGGCAGTTTAGCACGGCCAATCCACCTAACCTGCACATCTTTCAGACTGTGGGAGGAAACCGGAGCACCCTGAGGAAACCCACGCAGACACGGGGAGAACGTGCAAACTCCACACAGACAGTGACCCAAGCTGGGAATCGAACCCGAGTCTCTGGCGCTGTGAGGCAGCAGTGCTAACCACTGTGCCACCGAGCCACCCCGATTTTCTAGCTGTTTCTCTCTTTACAGTTTAAAAAATATACTTTGCTTTCCTTATGCATTACAGATTGCACTAATTATTTTATTTACCAGCAAGGTCAGTCACTGAGACAGCAATGTCATTAGGCTGTACGTTACTGCATGCAAAATGCTACAGGGATTATATAAGGCACCTGGATTAATCATTTCAGCAATTTTACCAATGCAATCAGGTGATGACTTGCAAAGTATTTAAGCATCTCAATTAGTTAAATGTGTTTGACTGAGATGCAATTGCTTAGAAAACTTATTTACAATCATTTCCATTAATCATTTCAATTTTTCATAAGCTTACAATATTGCTCTAGATCCCTTACAACTCTGTTTTTTCAACTATCAGGATCAATATAATAAGGTGATCCATGTGGTTACTGTATACTGCAGATAACTGACTGAAATTAATCTTAAATAGTCATAGAAATATAATCTGCAATCGATATTTGCCCTGAAGGAGGTCAGCTGAACTCTCATGGTATCTTGAGAAAGATTTATCCCTCACCCAAGATAATTTAGAAGAACAGATTGCCTGGTTATTTAGCTCATTGCCTCTTGTGGGGCCTTTCTCTGCACAGATTGACTACATTGCATCAGTTTAAAGTTTATTTATTAGTGTCACAAGTAGGCTTACATTGACACTGCAATGAAGTTACAGTGAAAATGTGATCACACTCCGGCGCCTGTTCGGGTACACTGAGGAGAATTTAGCACGGCCAATGCACCCTAACCAGCACGTCATTCGGACTGTGGGAGGAAACCAGAGCACCCAGAAGAAACCCATGCAGACAAGGGTAGAACGTGCAGACTCAGCACAGACAGTGACCTAAGCCGGGAATCGAACCAGGTCCCTGGCGCGACAAGGCAGCATTACTAACCACTGTGCCATTAACTACACTTCAAACACTTTGTGATGTTGCATGGCCATGGCAAGTGCTGCATTAACATTTTTTTCTTTATTTCCTTAATGTTTTCATGATAGCCTTTTTAAGTCTGCTGGGAGAATGGGTACATAAAACGAAAGTTTTCAAAGACCTGCGCTTTGGGACAACAGTTCTCAGTAAGAATCTTAGATATTCTATAGGAGCATTGTGCGACACAGACCAGGATTGGGAGAGCGACATTGTGAGCTCAGAGGCAGTGCATGCTTCACACGCCAATTTTATCTGACATTGTTCAGTTTTTTAGTTAGTGACAGCCAGGAAATCATAGTGACTCATGAGCCAGGCCTCATGTCTAACTTATTGATTTGCAATTAAAAGTGGTTTATTACAATCCCTTCAACTGATGCCTGTTTAAGATGATTGTCATCTAAAATGTGAAGCTTTAACTACAATCAGGTTGATTGAAATTGTTTGCGGATTGTTACATTGAAGGAAAGGTGGGGGAGGGGGGGGGTGTGGTGTGTGGAAAGGAAAGAAGGAAAAATAGACTCTTGGCAGAATACAAAATCTCCAAGAAAGAGAGGGTGTCCCCCCAACACCCCCCCCCCCCCCCCCCCCCCCCCAACCCGCCACAGATCAGAGAAGCCTGGTTATGGAGGAAAGGTTCAGAAGAGCATGAAGATGTATGTGCAGTTAAATGCAAAAATTTGGAAATTGCTGTCCGAGATACGTCGCTCCTCTCACAAATGGCATCTGACTCACCATTCAAATAGATTGAAGGGCAATGACAGTTACTGCTTTTTCCACACCTTCCAAATTCATGCCCTCCACCACTTACGAGGAACAAGGATCAGCAGGTGCAACGGGACACCACTACCTGCAAGTTCCCCTCCAATTCACACACCATTCTGACTTGGAACTGCATCACCCGTTTCTTCACTGCTGTCCGGAATTCACTTCCTAACAGCACTGTGGGTGTAAACCTGATAGACTTCAGCAGTTCAGGAAGGTGCTTCATCATCACCTACTCAAGGGAAATTGGAGATGGGTAATAACGTTGGCCCAGCCAGTGACACACACATAATATCAACAAATAATAAAAAATAAATAAAACTTACCTCGTAGCTATGAATGAAACTCAACAGAAAGATAATAAACCTTGCCTGTTCCAGTATAAGTATGCTTTCCTCATCTACTGATGACAAACAATCTCACTGACTCGGAAAATTAACTTTTACAAGTGTGGAGTCTCGTTCCTTCAGCTGCTAATTATTGTTTTTAAAAAAGATTCTTCTTTCTGTTTCTTTTATCTCTCTTAATCCAATCTTTCACTTTCTCTTTTACTTTTGCTGATATGATTTTTAATTCACTTCTCTAACTGAAGGTTCCAGGTTCAGGCGCTGTGCTGATCATCAATACTTCTGTCATCTGATTGTCTAAGGAAATAAACAGTTGATTCCTCTGTTTACACAAGTCCCAGATCATAGAATCCCGACAGTGCAGAAGGAGGTCATTCGGCCCATCGAGTCTGCACCAATCAATCCCACCCAGGCTCTATCCCCATAACCCTGCATATTTACCCTGCTAATCCCCCTGACACAGGGTCAATTTAGCATGGCCAATCAACTTAACCCGCGCATCTTTGGACTGTGGGAGGGAAACCGGAGCACTCGGAGGAAACCCATGCAGACATGGGGAGAATGTACAAACTCCAACAGTGGCCCAAGCTGGGAATTTAACCCGGGTCCCTGGCGCTGTGAGGCAGCAGTGCTAACCACTGTGCTATCGTGCCACCCCTGTATAAATTGCTGCACTTTTTCGATGACTGACAGACATTGTCAAGCAAAAAGCTCATCGAAATTCTACAGTAGAGGTTCAATGAATGGTGACAGGGCAAAGTTCAGCTCTTTTAGGTATGAGGTAAACCCTTATTGACACTGGATTACTTTGAAACACCTTGGGTGGAATTTTACTGGCACGTCCGCCCAAGGTTCGTATGATCCCGCCTGGAGCCAACACAGAATGCAGTTCTCCGAACCGAGCCCATCCCCGGAATCGGGGCGGGTGTGCCGGTAAAATTCCAGCCTTAATCTCCCTTTCCCAGCCTTAGGTTTGTTGATAAACTCCATTAATTATATCTGCTTAAAGTATCTTGTATATTTTTATACTCAATATTGAAATGCTGCTCACTGCAGTCTCACGCTTGTCTAAAATAATGTCTGTTTCTGATTTAGTTACCAGACTTCTCTGATGATTTAGCAAGTAGAATTATTCACTCTTTAGTGCACTAATTCCATGAACTATGGTTGCATAAATGCCAATATAATTTGGACAAGTTAATGAAAGTCAACTCAAGCTGAGTTAGATTATATACCAAATAATGCCCTAGTCAAGGATGATATTTCCCAGACAGTTAGAATCATGGAATAGAATCATAGAAGCCCTAGGCCAGTTGGCTCATCGAGTCTGCACTGACCACAATCCCACCCAGGCCCTATCCCCATAACCCCACATATTTACCCTGCTAGTCCCCCGGATACTGAGGGTTAATTTAACATGGCCATCCAAGTAACCTGCACATCTTTGGACTGTGGGAAGAAACCGGAGCAAATCCACGCAGACACGGGGAGAATGTGCAAACTCCACACAGTTACCCAAGGCCGGAATCAAACCTGGTCCCCTGGTGCTGTGAGGCAGCAGTGCTAACCACTGTGCCAACAAAGGAATTGAAGAGTCAAGAATTCCTCTGGTTCATATTCTAATGTTTGTCAATTTAACGATGACAATATTCACATTCTTGCACCATCATCACAAAACATTGGGCTGGACTCTGTGACTAAAAATAAGGTGAGGCTAACTCCGTTCACAGTTACTTATGTGTAAACTGGAGTTCCAGTGGTGGCACCTGGATGGTTAAATGGATCAATCAGGAAATTGCTGTTTCAGGAGCCCTGAAGCTCCGCAGCAAAAGCATCTCACTGAGAGACTCACCATTCAAATACATGGAGCAGTGTGAAGGTGCTGCACACATCTGGTATATAAACATTAGAATCACCAGATAAAGTTGAGGTTTGCATGTTTCCAGTGCAGGTATTTTTAGAGTTGTGGTAAGTGCTAATAATTGCTAGACAATTTCTGTATAAGACACTATTTAGGCCTCATCTGGAGTACAGCATCCAGTTGATCATAGATCATAGAGCCCCTACAGTACAGAAGGAGGCCATTCGGCCCATTGAGTCTGTACCGACCACATCCCACCCAGACCCTATTCCCATAACCCCACACATTTACCTTGCTAATCCACCTGACACTAGGGTCAATTTGGCCTGGCCAATCAACCTAACCCGCACATCTTTGGGCTGTGGGAGGGAACCGGAGCACCAGGAGGAAACCCACACAGACACGAGGAGAATGTGCAAACTCCACACAGACAATGACCCGAGGCCGCATTTGAACCTGGGACCCTGGTGCGATAAGGCAGCAGTGCTAACCACTGTGCCACCGTGCCACCCAAATCAAAGTGGAGAATGTGGGTCCTGGGCACCATACTTGAGGAAAGATGTGAAGGCACTGGAGAGCGTACAGAGGAGATTCACGATAATGATTGTCGGGATGAAGGGCTGTAGCTATGAGGATAGATTGGAGAAGTTGAACCTGTTTTTCTTGGAGAAAAGAAGGTTGAGAGATGACTTGCTGGAGGGTATCCTAGATCCTGAGGGGTGTGGGCAGGGTAAACAGTGAGAAACTCCCCACTCAAGACAGCATCAAAAACTAAAGGGCACAGATTCAAAATCATGGGCAAAAGGAGTCAAAGTGATGTGAGGAAAAAGAAAGCTCATGCAGAGGGTGTTTGGAGTTTGGGGCGAACTCACTGGGAGGGTGATGGAGACAAGTTTGATCGAGGTATTCAAAAGACAACTGGATTGCTGTCTAAAAAAAAAGGAGGTGCAAGGTTTTGGGATAAAACGGGGGAGGGGGACTGGGGTAGAATGCTCTATCAGAGAGCATTCATTGGGCTGAACGGCCCCCTTCTGCACTATAAAGATTTTGTGAATTGGCTCTGAAAGCTGACAAATATGGGGTTCTATTCCTTCATATCTTCATTATTTTTGGAGATGGGATAAAATTAAATTTAAATAATTTTTTGAACTTTTAAAAAATTTCCATCCCTTTAATCTCTTTTGCTCTTATTTCCTTTTCTATTTAGCTTTCTGTACCCTCTGCCATCCTTACCTGTATGTGACTCCAGATCCACACCATACGTGGTTGAATCTTAACAGCCCTCTGAAATGACTGGGTAAGCCATTCAATTGAAGGGCAATTAGGGGTGGGCAACAAGTCCCTTACCAATGATGCCCACGTCCCCTCAAAGTGTGAAAAAAGAATCTGTGCCACTGTGGTACTTAAAGCGAGGAGGCGATGTAGTGGTACTATCGCTGGACAATTAACCCAGAAACTCAGCTAATATTCTGGGTATACAGGTTCAAATCCCGCCACGATAGATGGTGGAGTCTGAATTCAATAAAAAATATCTGGAATTAAGAATCTATTGATGACCATGAAACCATTGTCGGTTGTCAGAAAAACCCATTTGGTTCAAAGACAAACAAAGAACAAAGAAAATTGCAGCACAGGAACAGGCCCTTCGGCCCTCCAAGCCTGCACCGACAATGTTGCCCGACTGAACTAAAACCCCCTACCCTTCCGGGGACCATATCCCTCGATTCCCATCCTATTCATGTAAATTTCCAGATGCCTCTTAAAATTCACTATCGTATCTGCTTCCAATACCTCCCCCGGCAACGAGTTCCAGGCACCCACCACCCACTAATGTTCTTTAGGTAAGGAAATCTGCTGTCCTTACCTGGTCAGGCCTACATGTGACTTCAGAGCCACAGCAATGTGGTTAACTCGTAACTGCCCTCAGGCAAATAGGGATGGGCAATAAATGCTGGTCACGCATTCCCACGAATGAATTAAAAAATCTGCCCCTTTGTTAAGGTCATTAACAAGAAGTACAAAAATGTTCTTTCAAATGGACTGTACAGTTGCAGAATGTAGCAGGAGTTGTAAACTCAACTAAACTCAATTTTCACTAATGAAGGCATTTTTGAAGTGATAGAAACTCTCTGATCACCATCTCCTTTGTGCCCACATTGTGAATAAGTAAATTTTGCAACTGCTTCTCATATAGTAACAGTTTCATTCAGGACAAGACTATTGGTCTATCGTACACATGTTCTACAGAAAAAAAAACTTGAGTAAAACAGCAATTTAATTGTAGGTTTATGGTCTTTATTAAGTGAATTTGAACTTCTGGGACTGAGAACGCAACTGGTTGAACTCTTGTTAAAGCACGCCAGTGCTAAACATTGGAAATAACAAGAAAAGATTTTTTTTAAGTTGGAGAAATCCATATGAAGTGTTCTTGAAGTAAAACGTTCAAAAGTGAAAAGAAATTCACATTGTGAGAATGAGGGTGGAATTTTCCCGTCCCCCCTGCTGCGGGAATCGAAACAGGCAAGATGTAAATGTTGGCGGACCTTTGAAAGGTCTATTGACCTCGGATGGGAATTTCTGGTCTTGAGACACACACCGGAAAATCCCCACCCCGGAAAATTTGAAATCAGCTTTTTAAAAGATCTGAAATAAAAACTGGTAATAATGAACAACAGGAGGTCCTGTGGCACAGAGGGTAGAGTCCCTGTCACTGAGGCAGGAGCTCCCAGTTCCAGTCTCACCCCAGGACTTGATGTCCTGGGAAGGTGCGTTCAGAACGCGGTCAAACCTCAAACCTGTTGAGTATCTTTCTGCAAATCCTTCCAACGCACACTGATGGCAGGCGGTGAGAGTGGGAGCCATGTGATGGAAGGAAAAATGGAGCCTTCACCATCACTACCCATAGCTCCAGGATACAACATACATGTAAAAGTGTCACGGCAACTCAAACTCTCTGAGTGAACTGTAACATCACCGTCACCAATGATGAAGCTGTTCGAATGTGACAAGGAATATAACTATTTCACTCATGTCCTTACAGAGAAATAAAACCCATTGTTCCCACTTGGCTGGTGACTCTAGCCCTCCAACAATATGTTTGACTCCTAACTAGGGGTGGGGGTGGTTTAAGCAAGTTGCATGTTTACCACCCCTTCTTCAGGGCAATTGAAGTTGGCCAATAATTTGTCAATGACAACCAAATCTTGAAAAAAAGAGGTTAAAATCTCTAGTAATGCTCCCACCTTCCCATGGGGCAGCACAGTAGCAAGCACTGCTGTCTCTTAGTGCCAGGGACCCAGGTTCGATTCCCATCTTGGGTCACTGTGTGTGTGGAGTTTATACATTCTCCCCATGTCTGTGTGGATTTCCTCCAGTCTCCTCCAACAGTCCAAAAGACGTGCTGGTTAGGTGCATTGTCCATGCTAAATTCTCCCTCAGCATACCCAAACAAGCGCTGGAGTGTGGCGACTAGGGGATTTTCACAATGACTTCATTGCAGTGTTAATGTAAGCCTACTTGTGACACTAATAAATAAATTTAAACTTAAAATCTTTTAGGTCTCAATTTTTGTATATCTAAGAATTGACGGTGAAATTGTGTCTTCCAAAAGGTATTACTGAGAAAAGTGTGTGTGTGTTTTTATATTCATTCATGGGATGTGGGCGTTGCCGGCATTTATTGCCCATCAGGGGGCAATTTAAGAGTCAACCACATTACTGTGGGTCTGGAGTCACTGTGGTAGGCCAAACCAGGTAAGGATGGCAGATTTCCTTTCCTAAAGGGACATTAGTGAACCATGTGGAGTTTATATAACAATTGATAATGGTTAGACTTTTTAAAATTCCAGATTATTATTGAATTCAAATTTAATCATCTGCCTTGGTGGGATTCAAATTAAAGCATTATCCAGTGTCTCTAGGTTACTTGTCCATTTTCTAATTGGAGGTCGGTCACCAGTGGTGTGCCCCAGGGATCTGTTCTGGGACTCTTGCTGTTTGTCATTTTCATAAATGACCTGGATGAGGAAGTGGAGGGGTGGGTTGGTAAGTTTGCCGACGACACGAAGGTTGGTGGGGTTGTGGATAGTCTGGAGGGATGTCAGAAGTTACAGAGGGACATAAATAGGATGCAAGACTGGGCGGAGAAGTGGCAGATGGACTTCAACCCAGATAAATGCGTAGTGGTCCATTTTGGCAGGTCAAATGGGATGAAGGAGTACAATATAAAGGGAAAGACTCTTAGTACTATGGAGGATCAGAAGGACCTTGGGGTCCGGGTCCATAGGACTCTAAAATCGGCCCCGCAGGTGGAGGAGGTAGTTAAGAAGGCGTATGGTGTGCTGGCCTTTATCAATCGAGGGATTGAGTTTAGGAGTCTGGGGATAATGATGCAGCTATATAAGACCCTCGTCAGACCCCACTTGGAGTACTGTGCTCAGTTCTGGTCGCCTCATTACAGGAAGGATGTGGAAAAGATTGAAAGGGTGGAGAGGAGATTTACAAGGATGTTGCCTGGATTGAGTGGCATGCCTTATGAGGATAGGCTGAGGGAGCTCGGTCTTTTCTCCTTGGAGAGACGTAGGATGAGAGGAGACCTAATAGAGGTATATAAGATGTTGAGAGGCATAGATCGGGTGGACTCTCAGAGGCTTTTTCCCAGGGTGGAAATGGCTGCTACGAGAGGACACAGGTTTAAGATGCTGGGGGGTAGGTACAAGGGAAATGTTAAGGGTAAGTTTTTCACACAGAGGGTGGTGGGCGAGTGGAATCGGCTGCTGTCAGTGGTGGTGGAGGCAAACTCAATAGGGTCTTTTAAGAGACTCCTGGATGAGTACATGGGACTTAATAGGATGGAGGGTTATAGGTAGGCCTATGTTCGGCACAACTTGTGGGGCCGAAGGGCCTGTTTTTGTGCTGTAGCTTTCTATGTTTCTATGTTTCTATGATCTATAGGGCGACACGGAGGAACAGTGGTTAGCTCAGCTGTCTCATGGCCTCAGGGACCTGGGTTCAATTCCGGCCTTGAGTCACTGTCTGTGTGGAGTTTGCCCGTTTTCCCTGTGTCTGTGTGGATTTCCTCCAGGTGCTCCGGTTTCCTCCCACAGGTTAGGTGAATTAGCCATGCTAAATTGCCGCTTAGTGTGCCAAGGTTTGTGGGATAAGTATGTGGGGTTATGAAGGTAGGAGTGGGGGGGGGGCAAGCCTGAGTATGATGCCTTTTTAAAGTTTATTTATTAGTGTCACAAGTAAGCTTACATTAACACTGCAATGAAGTTACTGTGAAAATCCCCTAGTCGCCACACTCTGGTGCCTGTTCGGGTACACTGAGGGAGAATTTAGCATGGCCAATGCACCCTAACCAGCACATCTTTTGGACTGTGGGAGGAAACCGGAGCCCCCGGAGGAAACCCACGCAGACACGGGGAGAACATGCAAACTCCACACAGACAGTGACCCAAGCCGAGAATCGAACCCAAGCTCTGGCACTGAGAGGCAGCGGTGCTAACCACTGTGCCACCGTGCCGCCCCATGGGAAGGTGATGTTAGTAGGTTAGTAGAGATTTTAATCCCAAGTTCTTTTTGGCGCTGTGAGGCAGCAGTGCTAACCACTGTGCCACCCTGCCACCACATTTCTATCGGAGAGTCGGTGTGGACTCGATGGGCCGAATGGCCTCCTTCTGCACTGTAGGGATTCTATGATTCCCATTATGTAACCGTCTCCCCAGATGAAAATGTGTGGGGGGTACAGTTTAGAAGTTCTGACGGGGGGTAGAGGTAAAATTCTATTCAAGTCCCCTCTTGCCAAATGGAAATCACATCAAGACGTTCATATTTCGTGCAAGCAAAGCATTCAGGACAACACGAGTCCACGGCGATGGGCAGGCAATGGCCGGAGTTACTCTCCCCGGGGGCAGGAGGAGATGTAATGCACCTGTTGGGAGAGTGTGTGCCTTGCCAGCTTGGATCAGTTACAGTCCAAGCCCGGGCAGCACATTCCCCACATACACCAGTGTCACCTCTCTAAAAATAGGCAGGGCCACACTGTGAGCTGCTGGAGCCTGGGAGCTGTGAACTCGCCTTTCGCCCGGGGAAAGCCCACTCGCTGCCCGAGGACATTCAGTTTGTGTAAGAGTTAGTATGAATTGGTCTTGACAGCTCTCCTTTCGGGAAGCCCTGCTATCCCTGCAGATGTTATCATCACCGTCCACTGGTTAGCACTTCCAACTTGCCCTGTGCTCCATGTATTAATCCAAAAATAAACTCCACCTTTTCTTTTAATTAAATCAGTTAGGTGACAAACTTTAGGCTGGTGTTACCCACGGTGTGGGGCTGCTGCAGGAATTTTGCTAAATTCATTTCTGAACGCCTGGGGCATGCAGAACAGGACATTTCTTTTTAAAGTTCAAAGCGTAACTGTAGCTAATTTGGGATTTCTTGCGTGTTGCAATATAGCATAAACGGTGGCCACAAATTGCTACACCGTAGGAAGAAGTTCAGGGATGGAATTAAACCCTAAAAGCTGGTGGGATGTGGAACACTTTCTCTCTCCGTGACACACTGTTCTTGCACACAGTCCGGGGAAGCTACACTGCTTTCACAACATCAGATATACAAAAATAAAACAACCTCCCCCTCTCTGAAACAGCTCAGAGTAATATTCCGCATAGTTAGTACTCACAGTCCGGAGGAACTGGATTTCATCTTCTCCCTCACCCCCTTCAGCCATGGCTTGGTGAAGGAGCCGGCCCCGCTCACACACTGGACCCTTCGCCCCTCTGCTATCAGCTCGGCTGCGATTTCACAATAGAGCGATCCATGCACACCCCCTTATAGGGGAGGCTTCACACACACACACACACACACAGAGCTCTCATCTGTCAATCACACTGCCCCTGCCCTTCCATGGCCAGCACAACACTCTCCCTCCGTGTTGATTCTTTCACATCGAGGGAGAAGTTGTTCAAATATTGAATCCTGAATCCGTTCCCCTAATTAACTGTGGAGAAATGTAACATTAGAGATGACACTGCTTTTAGCTGCTATTTGTTATAGTCAGCTCAAAGACAGTTTGCTTGTGATATTGATCCGTTATCAGTCACTGAATCATAGAATCCCTACAGTGCAGAAGGAGGTCATTCGGCCCATTGAGCCTGCACCAACAACAGTCCCATCCTATCCCCATAACCCCACATATTTACCCTACTAATCCCTCCCCTCACCCTCGAAACTAGGCTCAATTTAACATGGTCAATCAACCTAACCCACACATCTTTGGACTGCGAGAGAAAACCGGAGCACCCGGAAGAAACCCATGCAGACATGGGGAGAATGTGCAGACTCCACACACACACAGTGACCCAAGCCGGGAATCGAACCCGGGTCCCTGGTGCTGGAGGCAGCAGTGCTAACCACTGTGCCACCGTGCTGTCCCAACAAAGTCGATCCACTTTTACATATTTTGTTCCATCGTGGGATGCGGGTGTCGCTGGCTAGACCAGCATTTATTGCCCATCCCTAATTGCCCCTTCAGCAGTTGGTGGGAGCCACCTTATTGAACTATGTGGTGTAGGTGCACCCACAGTGCTGTTAGAGATCTTGACCCAGCGACAGCGAAGGAACAGGGATATGGTTTCAGCCCCAGATGGTGTGTGAATTGGAGGGGAACTTGCAAGTAGTGGTGTTCCCAGATGTTTGTTGTCCTTGCCCCTTCTAGGTGGGTGAGGAGGTTATGGGTTTGAAGGTGCTGTCGAAGGAGTTGTGGTGCATTCCTGCAGTGCATCTTGTATATGATACATAGAATTGTAGAATCCTTCAGTGCAGAAGGAGGCGATTTGGCCCATCAAATCTGCACTGACTCTCCGAAAGAGCACCCCATCCGGCCCAATCCCCGCCCTATCTCTGTAGCTGGCACTATGCGCTGGTCCTGGGGTCAGGTGGGGAGTGACTGGTTAAGGTGCCACTCAAGCGGGCTGCTATTTACTGAATGGTGTTGTGCTTATTGAGTCTTGTTGGAGCTGCACTCACCGAGGCACGTGAAGAATATTTCGTCACACTCTTGACTTGTACCTCATAGATGGTGGACTGACTTTGTTTATTTATATATTTATTTATTAGTGTCATAAATAGTTTATCTATTTATTAGTCACAAGTAGGCTTACATTAACACTGCAATGAAGTTACTGTGAAAATCCCCTAGTCGCCACACTCCGGCGCCTGGTCGGGTGCTCTGAGGGAGAATTTAACATGGTCACTGCACCTGACCAGCACATCTTTCGCACTGTGGGAGGAAACTGGAGCACCCAGAGGAAACCCACGCAGATACGGGGAGAACGTGCAGACTCCGCACAGACAGTGACCCAAGCCAGAAATTGAACCTGAGCCCCTGGCGCTGTGAGGCAGCAGTGCTAACCACTGTGCCGCACAGTTCACCATTCTGGGTTTGATTAAATGGGACTATATTTGCTGCCCATTTTTTTCCATTTATCATACCAGTTATCCTTTTCATCTCTGAGAAAGTTGACTGACTGATGTCAGATATTGGTAATGAGGCAGTCATTCATGGAATAAAGACTCCTGAAGTGGTTGAAGATCCGTAAAAAGTGATTGGCACAAAACAATACAATTGCAGTGTTATCCTACAGGGATCTATGTGCACTCCCCGCCATCCCCCGGTTCTTTGCTACAAAGATGGGTACTGAAGCTCACAACAGACTCACAGGCAGATTAGCTTCTGCTGGAACAGCTGATTGAGTAGCTGGTTTTTGCTGGCTCATAGTTCTGTCCATTCCCACTGCAGTTCAGGTGATTTTCTGGCTACAAATAAAGCATTTTGTGTTCATGTGTTAACCTGACATTAAGAAATCAATACTGATCTTTGATGGATCCTGAACAATCCTGTCAGATAGCCTTCATAAGACAACAAACGATTGGCAGTTTCATAATCAAATTATTAATTATTATTCCTGATTATTCAAAGTAACTATCTGGGTAGATCAAAATTCCCTTAGGACTACTTAATTGGAGTTTGTTTCTCCTATTCAGTTAATGCAGAGTTAGCACAGAGTTAGCTCAGAAGACTAAGGAAATTTGGCATGTCAGCTACGACTCTCACTAACTTTTACAGATGCACCATAGAAAGCATTCTTTCTGGTTGTATCACAGCTTGGTATGGGCTCCTGCTCTGCCCAAGACCGCAAGAGAAATAAAGGGTCGTGAATGAAACCCAGTCCATCACACAAACCAGCCTCCCATGCATTGACTCTGTCTACACTTCCTCCTGCCTTGGGAAAGCAGCCAGCATAATTAGGGACCCCAAGCACTCCGGCCATTCTCTCTTCCACCTTCTTCCATTGGGAAAAAGATACAAAAGTCTGAGGTCACATACCAACCGACTCAAGAACAGCTTCTTCCCTGCTGCTGTCAGACTTTTGAATGGACTTACCTTGCATTAAGTTGATCTTTCTCTCCACCCTAGCAATGACTGTAACACTACATTCTGCACTGTCTCATTTCCTTCTCTATGAATGGTATGCCTTGTCTTTATAGCGCGCAAGAAACAATACTTTTCACTGTATGTTAGTACATGTGACAATAATAAATCAAATCAAATCATAATCTTGCTGCTGACAGTCCTGTAGAGCAGGGTTTTTCCAAGTGGGGGTTGTGACCCATGCGTGGGCTGTGGGGATGTTGAAACTGGGTCGCTGGGTATCCTGTTTAGAAAACGTGGAATGCTCAGTGATCCTGTTCAAATTATTGCAAGATGTGTTTAAAACTGGGCGAGATGTTCTCTTATCCTGAAGGAAAGAAAATTGGGATATTCTGTTTATAGCGTGCAATTTATAGGAGGCGGTTTGACAATGAGGATCTCCCGACTCAGACGATGACAGAGCCAGCGAGATGAGGAAAAGCTCAGTTTTGCCAGATACAATTCAAGTGATGTGCACTTTATGAAAGGAAAAGGTAAGAAGTTGTATTTTTTAATGTGCAGTACATCCAGTTTAGCTCGTGACTGTAGCAGCAGTACTGCAGCTGGCCTGGTCAGTGGGTCACGAGGAGCGACCATTTTGTAAACGTGGGTCACCGAAAAAAAAATTTGAAAACCGCTGCCATGGAGGTGCCCCTCCAACCAGAGTAAGTGGCATAACGTGCATCTTTCTGGTCATGCCCAGGAGTAAATGACCAACTTTACCCACAAAGGTTGTAAGCAGGGCTGCAAACAAAACAAATGTATTCACATTATTCATTCGGGTTTGCTTATCAAAGATAAAAACAGAAAGTGCTGGAAAAACTCAGCAAGTCCGGTAGCTTCTGTGGAGAGAGAATCAGCCTCCCATCCATTGACTCTGTCTACGCTTCCTGCTGTCTCAGCAAAGCAGCCAGCATAATCAAGGACCCCATACATCCCGGACGGTCTCTCTTCCACCTTCTTCCATCGGGAAAAAGATACAAAAGTCTGAGGTCACGTACCAACTGACACAAGAACAGCTTCTTCCCTGCTGCCGTCAGACTTTTGAATGGACTTACCTCACATTAAGTTGATCTTTCTCTACACCCTAGCTATGACTGTAACACTACATTCTGCACTCTCTCCTTTCCTTCTCGATGAATGGTATGCTTTGTCTGTATAGCGCGCAAGAAACAATACTTTTCACTGTCTACTAACACATGTGACAATAATTAAATCAAATCAAATCTAATCAAATCAGAGTTATGCGCCGGAACTCTACCACCTCACCCAGCACGGAATCGGCATTGGGCGAGGATCCGACAACGGAAATCTCCATTGTCCTCAGGCGGGAATTTCCAGTCTCGCCCGAGCAAGGCCATAAAATCCTGCCCAAGGTCTCAGGTCGAACTTGGTTCTTCTACAGTCATGTTCAGTCTCCACAACTTCTTAGTGTTTTGTCTATATTGCATTTCTCAATTTGAGACAATTCATGCAACACAGTGAAGCAAGCAAGCTTCATTGTACATTTGGAGTGTTTACTGATGACACTGAGTATCAAAATTCAGAGAGGGCCCTAATACCCTGTTCTGACGTCATTATTACTGAGTGCAAACTTTCAGCAAAACTATAGGTCTAAAGGAAAATTAATAATCTTTTCTGCTGAGAATGAAACACTTTGGATGTGGCTGATTTTGTCACAATGTTTTCATCAAATTTCAGTTGACCACGGAATTAAAGGATGAGAAAGAGGGGTTTGACTTCTATTAACTAGAAGCTTTATACCTGGAAATGTCCTTAAAGAAACCAACAGCAGAACCATTTCTTCACCTAGGACAAAGATTTCCTTTAAGCATCACCGTAAACCTCTTCTCGATAAATACATTTTATACTTACCGTAAGAAACTACAAAAGGTGGTGAATGTAGCCCAGTCCCTCACGCAAACCAGCCTCCCATCCATTGATTCCGTCCACACCTCCCGCTGCCTCAGAAAAGCAACCAGCATAATTAAGGATCCCACACACCCCAGACATTCTCTCTTCCACTTTCTTCGTCAAAAGTCTGAGGTCACGTACCAATCGACTCAAGGACAGCTTCTTCCCTGCTGCCAGACTTTTGAATGGACCTACCATATATTAAGCTGATCTTTCTCTACACCCTAGCTATGAGTGTAATACTACATTCTGCACCCTCTCAGTTCCTTCTCTCCTATGCAGCATGGTAGCACAGTGGTGCCTCACACCTGGGTTTGATTCCAGGCTTGGGTCACTGTCTGTGTGGAGTTTGCATATTCTCCCCGTGTCTGCATGGGTTTCCTCCGGGAGCTCCGGTTTCCTTCCACATTCTGAAAGACGTGCTGGTTAGATGCATTGACCTGAACAGGTGCCGAATTGTGGCGACTAGGGGAATTTCACAGTAACTTCATTGCAGTGTTAATGTAAGCCTTACCTGTGACTAATAAACAATAAACTTTATAAACTATTCTATGAACAGTATGCTTTGTCTGTATAGCACCCAAGAAACAATACTTTTCACTATATACCAATACATGTGACAATAATAAATCAAAATTTACAAGTTTCCTACATTGGATATCTTATCTCACAATTTCCCCAGGAATGGGTTCCTCCTTTAATTAGATTGTTATATTTGTTGATAAACTGGCTTCCAGAAGGAGGATGTATCTTATTGTTAACACAGGAGGTGGGATCAGTTCTCTGCAGCATGTTCTGTTTTGAGATATAGTCATAATTCTAAATTCATGTTTATACAATTGGAAACAGGCCTGGGTACCATTATAATTCTCATTTAAGTAGTATTCGATTTTAACTTAATGTACCACCAGCAATGAAGACAATAAGGCAAAACTTAATTTTATTAATAAGGCCCTTTGACACTCTTTGACACACATCCTAACTAGTGTCTGGCTAGTTTTACAAATATGAAGTTTGTAAGATTGTTGGACTTGGCACTGTCTCTTTAATTGATGGTGGAATGAAGGGGGCCATATTTGTGATCTGCCCTAAATTCTGCCTGACAACAAGTTTGGAGGGCTTGGTTGCTCAAGGTTAAAGGTTGACTTACTTGGAAGAAGGTGTGAGATATTCACACCTGTAAATAATGACCAGGGCAGCTGTGCTGACGGTGGACAGATTACGCCTCCGTGGCCTGAATTTTTTGAGAACACGTTCCCCACCAACTCTGACAGGCTTGCTGCCATTTTACCATCAGACCAGCATTGTTTGGCAGCAGGTGGGACCTCCCACCTCATTTGGACAGAAGTCCAGCCTTGGCGAGACATCAGCCAATCAAGTTGGCTGGCAGCTCTCGAGGCCCTCCTGGCAGGGCGCTGCAGTGGCCGGAAGAGGCACTGCAGTGACGAGGCTGGGACAAAGTATTGGGGCATGGAGGTCAGGTAAGTGGTAAGGGTGCCAGAGAGGTGAGAATATAGGACAACTGGGGAGGGGATGGGTGCAATCGGGGTCCTGGTTTTATACCAGCGGGTGGAGAGGGAGGTCCAGATGGGCTTCTGATGGAGTTGCCCCCCTTCCTTCCTTCCCTAGATTTAGGTAGTTAAATTTTTATATTCCTTCCCCCACGCGCCCCCCCATCCCCCCCCCCCCCCCCCGCCGCCTCCCCTCACCACTTCCAATCTGTCATCTGCCTGCTTAAGGGCCTTCATTGGGTAAGGATGGGCAGAATCCTCTGAGGCACGTTTGTCCCACCAGAAGATCTAGGTCAGGGCGGCATGTTCCTGGAAGGAATACCCTCTATATAATCTTATTTATTTCTCTGATTAGTCTGATTAGTCTGGTCTGATTAGTAAGTTTGCGGACGACACAAAGATTGCTGGAGTTGTGGATAGTGATGAACATTGTCAGAGAATACAGCAGGATGTAGATAGGCTGGAAAATTGGGCGGAGAAATGGTAGATGGAATTTAATCCAGATAAATATGAAGTGATGCATTTTGGTAGATCTAATGCGGGGGGAGCTGTACAATAAATGGCAGAACCATCAAGAGTATGGACACACAGAGGGATCTGGGTGTGCAAGTCCACAGATCCTTAAAGGTGGCAGCACAGGTGGAAAAGGTGGTGAAGAAGGCATATGGCATGCTTGCCTTTATTGGACGGTATAAAAGTTGGCATATGATGTTGCAGTTATACAGAACGTTGGTTAGGCCACATTTGGAATACTGTGTCCAGTTCTGGTCGCCACACTACCAGAAGGACGTGGAGGCTTTGAAGAGAGTGCAGAAAAGGTTTACCAGGATGTTGCCTGGTATTAGCTATGAGGTGAGATTGAGTAAACTAGGGTTGTTCTCCCTGGAAAGACGGAGGTCGAGGGGCGACCTAATAGAAGTTTATAAAATTATGAAGGGCATAGATAGGGTGAACAGTTGGAAGCTTTTTCCCAGGTCAGAAATGACAAACACAAGGGGTCACAAGTTCAGGTAAGGGGAGCAAGGTTCAATACAGATATGCGGGGGACGTTTTTTATACAGAGGGTGGTGGGGGCCTGGAATGCACTACCAAGCAAGGTGGTTGAGGCAGACACGCTAGGATCATTTAAGACTTATCTAGATAGCCACGTGAACAGACTGGGAATAGAGGGATACAAATGGATGGTTTAGTTAGGAACACACGATCGGTGCAGGCTTGGAGGGCTGAAGGGCCTGTTCCTGTGATGTATTGTTCTTTGTTCTCCACTTCTAAAATCTCGCTTTCCAGCTTTCCAGCACCCCCCCCCCTCCACCCCCCAACCCACTGGGGCCGAGTGCCACATTCCTCAGGTTGTCCTCTGACGGTCTGTACCTTTGTTCTGCCATTCACACATTCCGGTCTCTTAATGGACACTATTAGCACCATTTTCAACCTTTATCATCACCATTTACATTCCCTTTGTCCTAGAATCATAGAATCCCTACAGTGTAGAAGGAGGCCATTCGGCCCATTGAGTCTACACCAACCACAATCCCACCCCAGGGCCTATCCCCACAACCCCATGCATATACCCCAGCTAGTCCCCCTGACACTAAGGTGCTATTTAGCATGGCCAATCCATGTAACCCGCACATCTTTGAAATGTGGGAGAAAACTGGAGCACCCGGAGGAAACCCACGCAGACACGGGGAGAACGTGCAAACGCCACACAGACAGTGACCCAAGCCGGGAATCGAACCCGGGTCCCTCTCGCTGTGAAGCAGCAGCGCTAACCACTGTGCCACTGTGCCGCCCAGTCCTCTGCCAGTCCTATCAGTTGCAGCCACCCGAACCACTCCCACTCCCACCCTCATAGTATAAATCCTAATTTTCCTTTTCTTCAGCTCTGATAAAAGGTCATCCAGACTCTGAGCATTGGCTCCATTCTCTCTCCATAGATGCTGTCAGACCTGCTGAGATTTTCCAGCAATTTCTGTTTTTGTTTCACCTTCCTTTGTGCATGGTATCACTCCAGCAGATGAAGAGATCCTCCTCCCCGCCATTCCTGTTGACTTCAATTTTATTCAGGCTCCTCGATGCGCTTCAGTTATGTGCTACCTCAATGTGAAGGGCAGTCACTCTCACCTGTCAGCCCTGGAATTCAGTTATTTTCTCCATCTATGGGTCAAGCCTATATGCAAAAACTTGTGGAACCAAGTGTTTCTGGTCGAACCTAAACCTTGCATCGCTGAGCAAATTAATGGAGAGTTGGTGTCGCAATGGCATTGATCCCTTATCAATTTGCGAGTGACTGAGGTTGGATTGATAGGGCAAAAATTAGCTGGAATGGGTTTGTCCTGCATTTTGTGGACAGGACATAGCCAATCATAGAATCATAGAATCCCTACAGTGCAGAAGTAGGCCATTTGGCCCATCGAGTCTGCACCAACAACAATCCCACCTCGGCCCTATCCCCATAACGCCACATACTTAACCCACTAATCTCTCTAAGCTACGCATTCCGGGACACTAAGGGGCAATTCAGCATGGCCAATGCACCGAACCCACACATCTTTGGACTGTGGGAGGAAACTGGAGCACCCGGAGGAAACCCATGCAGACATGGGGAGAATGTGCAAACTCCACACAGTCAGAGACCCAAGCCGGGAATTGAACCTAGGCCTTCTTTTTTCAGGTAGTTCCTTTTTTTTTTGTACTGGAGCCACTTGGTTAACAGTATAACTGGATCAGAAAGATGAGTCCTCAGAATTACAACCAGGATGACATCAGGGTCCATCGCCTTTGCTGTATATAATGCCTTCAGCTGTTGATATTATGGGGAGTGAATTGAATTAGCTGAAGGCTGGTTTCTGTGACAAAGGAGATCTCAGGGGGAGGCCGAGATGGGTCGTCCACTTGGCACTTCTGACTGAAGATCGTTATAACTGCTTCAGCATTGTCTTTTACACTGAAATGCTGGCCTCTCCCATCATTGAGAATGAAGGTGTTCATGGAACCTCATCGACCACCATTCCCAACTTGACTGGACAGGATTGCAAAGCTTTGATCTGCTCTGTTGGTTGTGAGATCGCTTAGCCCTGCCCATTGCATGCTGCTCCCACATGATGGCCATGGTGGAGTAAGGGATGTTTCACGTCATAAGTTTCCAGATTTTGGTGGCTGCAATTCTACTGCAGCTAATGGCTCACAATGCCTCAACAATGTTCAGCTTTGAGCTGTTAGCTTATTCTGAATCGTTCCCATTTAGCATGACGATGGTGCCAGGAATTCATCTCCACAATGCATGCCTCTCCCACCAAAACTGCCATGGGCAAATGCATCTGTGATAGGTAGCTTGGTGAGATCAAGCTCGAGCAGGGTCGGTATGGTGGCACAGTGGTTAGCACTGCTGCCTCCAGAGACACAGGTTTGATTCCCGGCTTGGGTCACTGTCTGTGCGGAGTCTGCACGCTCTCCCCATGTCTGCTCCGGTTTCCTCCCACAGTCCGAAAGACATGCTGGTTAGGTGCATTGGCCGTGTTAAATCCTCCCTCAGTGTACCCGAACAGGTGCCAGAGTGTGGCGACTAGGGGATTTTCACAGTAACTTCATTGCAGTGTCAATGTAAGCCGACTTGTGACACTAATAAATAAACGTTATAAACTCAAACTCGAGCAGGGGTGGCACGGTGGCACAGTGGTTAGCACAACTGCCTCACAGTGTCAAAGACCCGGGTTTGAATCCGGCCTCAGATGACTGTATGGAGTCTGCACGTTCTCCTCGTGTTTGCTTGGGTTTCCTCCGGGTGCTCCAGTTTCCTCCCATGGTCTAAAGATGTGCAGGGGAGATGGATTGGCCATGCTAAGTTGCCACTTAGTCTTCTAAGATGTGCAGGTTGGACAGTCACCCGAGGCCGGAATCGAACCCTGGTCCCTGGTGAGGCAGCAGTGCTAACCACTGTGCCACGTGTTCTGTATCAATTTACCTATCCCAGTATTCCCATAATTTTTCTATCCAGAGGTTGTGAGCTGGAAGGCTGTCGAGACCCAGTTCAGACACATCAAGGGAGTCATGGCGCATGGGCAACCTTGGGTAGCAGATGTCAACCTTGAGGGTGCAGATGACAGCATCTCGGCATAGACCAGGTCATTCTGACCCATCCGGTTGATTGGCACAAGGGCAATTCTGGAGCAGGCGGTGAGCTAAATTTCAACATTTCTTACATGGTACACTTGTGGAGTATCAGTGACCATCCTGGTCGACTATGTTTAAAACTGGTGGCTGTTTGTTAGTATACTATTTCTATTACAGCTGTTGAGTTACGAAATGTTGGCTGCTCCATTATAGAATATAACCCTCCGAATGGAAAAAAAATGAATATGTCCTACAGTTCCCTCTAGTGGAGTTGGCACAAGCAGTTGCCACTGTTAGTTAGAGAGCCCTGTCCCGTCTTTCAGGCTGCATCCCACCTTCTGTCTGAACCACCCCCAATTTTCGTAGAATCCCTACACTGCAGAAGGAGGCCATTTGGCCCATCGGGTCTGTACCCACCACAATCCCACTTAGGCCCTATTCCTGTAACCCCACATAACCCTGTTAATCCCCCTGCCACTAAGGGTCAATTTAGCCTGCCCAATCAACCGAATGCACACATCTTTGGAGTGTGGGAGGAAACCGGAGCACCCGGAGGAAACCCACACAAACACGGGGAGAACGTGCAAACTCAACACAGACAGTGATCCAAGGTCGGAATTGAACCCAGGTCCCTGGTGCTGTGAGGCAGCCGTGCTAACCACTGTGCCACCATGCCGCTCCTGATTTTGATGATGTTTACCTCCAGGTAACATGCAGATTATTCTTCAAGTTCCTGATCTCACAATAAGAGTCTTAGGGAATCTCCCCCGAATATTTAAAAGTAATTATAAATGCAGCACGGTGCACAGTGGTTAGCACTGCTGCCTCACAGTGCCAGGGACCTGGGTTCAATTCCCAGCTTGGGTCACTGTCTGTGTGGAGTTTGCACGCTCTCCCCATGTCTGCTCTGGTTTCCTCCCACAGTCCGAAAGACATGCTGGTTCGGTGCATCGGCCGTGTTAAATTCTCCCTCAGTGTACCCGAACAGGTGCCAGAGTGTGGCAACTAGGGGATTTTTACAGTAACTTCATTGCAGTGTTAATGTAAGCCGACTTGTGACACGAATAAATAAACTTTATAAACTCAAACTCAAGCAGGGGCGGCACGGTGGCACAGTGCGTGGGTTTCCTCCAGGTGCTGCAGTTTAGAAGAGTCATAGAATCCCTACAGTGCAGAAGGAGGCTATTTGGTCCATCGATCTGCACCGACCACAATCCCACCTAGGCGCCATCCCCGTAACCCCACATATTTACCCCTCTAATCCCTCTAACCAATGCATTCCAGGACAGTAGGGGGCAATTTAGCATGGCGAATCAACCTAGCCCGCACATCTTTGGACTGTGGGAGGAAACAGGAGGAAAACCACACAGATATGGGGAGAATGTGCAAACTCCACACAGACAGTGACCCAAGCCGAGAATTGAACTCAGGTCCCTGGCGCTGTGAGGCAGCAGTGCTAACCACTGTGCCATGGTGCCGCCCCACAGTCCTCCCACGGTCCAAAGATGTGCGGGTTATGTGGATTGCCCATGCTAATTGCCCCTTAGTGTCAAGGGAACTAGCTAGGGTAAATGCATGGGGTTATGGGGTTAGGGCCTGGGTGGGGTTGTGGTCGATGCAGACTCGATGGGCCGAATGGCCTCCTTCTGCACTGTAGGGTTCTATGATTCTATAATATTACACTCGTGTGTGAAACTCATTTGTAACAGTTATTCAATTTGATGATAAAAGTATGGGTTTAAAAGGGTGATAACATGCTATAAAGGCAAATATATCAAATGTTTGATTCTTTAAGGAAGCAACTACCTGTGACACCGTGTATGCATTATGCAAAAAACACACAGTTGTCTCCGGGGAACAGAGATATTGAGTAAATACATAATGAACATAATCCACAAATGCAAACTAAAAGATTAATCATAAATGTGCAGTTTAAGGTTAATTGTTAATCAGTGCAGGCAATAAAAAGCAATTTTAACAACACCAGGTTAAAGTCCAACAGGTTTATTTGGTAGCAAAAGCCACACAAGCTTTCGGAGCTGCAAGCCCCTTCTTCAGGTGAGTGGGAATTCTGTTCACAAACAGAGTTTATAAAGACACAGACTCAATTTACATGAATAATGGTTGGAATGCGATTAGTTGTAAGTATTCGCATTCCAACCATTATTCATGTAAATTGAGTCTGTGTCTTTATAAACTCTGTTTGTGAACAGAATTCCCACTCACCTGAAGAAGGGGCTTGCAGCTCCGAAAGCTTGTGTGGCTTTTGCTACCAAATAAACCTGTTGGACTTTAACCTGGTGTTGTTAAAATTCTTACTGTGTTTACCCCAGTCCAACGCCGGCATCTCCACATCAATAAAAAGCAATGCAGACAATGATTTGTGGCTGATCTAGGATAGAAACTGGGGGAGATATAGAGGGAGTATGACGTCAGGGAGTGTGATTTATGCCAGGCAGCTGGATTAACCTGATAAGTTATGATATGAAAAGGGTTGGGCAAATACAGAATTTGTTAGATTTATGTCCTATTCCATGCTGACAGCAATGTATTTTTCTTGTCAGAATCGTCCTTATTAAAAGCCTGGGACATATACATATAAAGATGGTGCACTTTAGTATTTAAAAAAGGGGACAAAATTAGCTTTGGAGGTTCTTATCACAACTAATTTTAGCCAACTCTGTTCTAGTTTATTAAAAAAATACACAAATTAATAATAGAATGAAATCTGTTGCTGGATTGTGCAGGTAAGTCACAAGCTGTGGAAATTTGACAATCCGTGTGGATGTGGTAAGTTCTCGCCCCACATGAACCAGAGATTTAACCTAATATGCATTGGAATGTGATTCTCTCTCACCAACAACCTGTCCTGGTCCCCCCATGCCAACACTATAGTTAAGAAAACCCACCAATGCCTCTACTTTCTCAGAAGACTAAGGAAATTTGGCATGTCAGCTACAGCCCTCACCAACTTTTACAGATGCACCATAGAAAACATTCTTTCTGGTTGTATCACAGCTTGGTATGGGCTTCTGCTCTGCCTAAGACCGCAAGGAACTACAAAAAGTCGTGAATGTAGCCCAATCCATTACTCAAACCAGCCTCCCATACATCGACTCTGTCTACACTTCCCGCTGCCTCGGCAAAGCAGCCAGCATAATCAAGGACCCGACGCACCTTGGGCATTCTCTCTTCCACATTCTTCCTTTGGGAAAAAGATACAAAAGTCTGAGGTCACGTACCAACCGACTTAAGAACAGCTTCTTCCCTGCGAACAGCTTCTTCCCTGCTGCTGTCAGACTTTTGATTGGACTTACCTTGCATTAAGTTGATCTTTCTCTACACCCTAGCTATGACTGTAACACTATATTCTGCCCTCTCTCGTTTCCTTTTCTATGAACAGTATGCTTTGTCTGTACAGCGCGAGAAACAATACTTTTCATTGTATGTTAATACACGTGACAATAAATCAAATCATCCAAATCAAATCATCTCTTGGTGAAACTATAACATTGAGGAGAAGAAAATGTGATGATGTTGACACCTCAAATCATTGTCCTTCTATTGCGATTGTTACTCAGACGATGGTGGTGGGCTCCATTTTAAACATGACTCCTTTATATGGCTGAATTCTTGCTATTGAGGTAGTCCAGCAAAGGTTCACCACACTGATTCTTGGAGCGGCAGGACTGGCATAAGAAGGAAGGTTGGATGAACTGGGTTTGTACTCACTGGAATTTAGAAGAATGAGAGAGGATCTCATAGAAACATATAAAACCCTGATGGGACTGGGCAGCCTAGATGCAGGAAGAATGTTCCCAATGTTGGAGATGTGCAGAACTAGGGGTCACAGTCTAAGAATAAGGGGTAAGCTATCCAGGACTGAGATGAGGAAGAACTTCTTCACTCAGAGAGTTGTGAACCTGTGGAATTCTCTACCACAGAAAGCTGTTGGGGGCAGTTCGTTAGATATGTTCAAGAGGGAGCTGGACGTGGCCCTTGTGGCTAAAGGGATGAAGGGGTTTGGAGAGAAAGCGGGAGTGGGATACTGAAAGTGCATGATCAGCCATGATCATATTGAATGGTGGTACAGGCTCAAAGGGCCAAATGGCCTCCTCCTGCACCTATTTTCTATGTTTCTAAGTAAGAAGTTAAGTGAACTGAAAATAAAAATAACACACTTGGTTCCGTGCCAACAATGTTCCCACACCTTGCATATGAGTTTCTCTGTTAGTTTTCCTTTTTTTTTCAATTTCTTAGCTTTGCACCCTTGGTAGCCCCCG